>NC_134356.1:232721140-232893640 GCF_048569485.1 Anomaloglossus baeobatrachus
CAGCATAAGCGCTAGTGTGATGGTCTTAGTATGATGAGTGGGGCAGCATGGAGGTGTCATTATGGAAAAGAGGAAAGCAGCATTAGGAGCTCATGGAGAGGGGCAGCATGCATGGGACACTGTGAGGAGGGGGCAGCATGCACGGGACACTGTGAGGAGGGGGCAGCATGCATGGGACATTGTGAGGAGGGGGCAGCATGCATGGGACACTGTCAGGAGGGGGTAGCATGCATGGGACACTGTGAGGAGGGGGCAGCATGCATGGGACACTGTGAGGAGGGGGCAGCATGCATGGGACACTGTGAGGAGGGGGCAGCATGCATGGGACACTGTGAGGAGGGTGCAGCATGCATGGGACACTGTGAGGAGGGGGCAGCATGCATGGGACACTGAGAGGAGGGGGCAGCATGCATGGGACACTGTGAGGAGGGGGCAGCATGCATGGGACACTGTGAGGAGGGGGCAGCATGCATGGGACACTGTGAGGAGGGGGCAGCATGCATGGGACACTGTGAGGAGGGGGAAGCATGCATGGGACACTGTGAGGAGGGAGCAGCATGCATGGGACATTTTGAGGAGGGGGCAGCATGCATGGGACACTGTGAGGAGGGGGCAGCATGCATGGGACACTGTGAGGAGGGGGCAGCATGCATGGGACAATGTGAGGAGGGGGCAGCATGCATGGGACACTGTGAGGAGGGGGCAGCATGCATGGGACACTGTGAGGAGGGGGCAGCATGCATGGGACACTGTGAGGAGGGGGCAGCATGCATGGGACACTGTGAGGAGGGGGCAGCATGCATGGGACACTGTGAGGAGGGGGCAGCATGCATGGGACATTGTGAGGAGGGGGCAGCATGCATGGGACACTGTGAGGAGGGGGCAGCATGCATGGGACATTGTGAGGAGGGAGCAGCATGCATGGGACACTGTGAGGAGGGGGCAGCATGCATAGGACATTGGGAGGAAGGGGCAGCATGCATGGGACATTGTGAGGAGGGGGCAGCATGCATAAGACATTGTGAGGAGGGGGAAGCATGCATGGGACACTGTGAGGAGGGGGCAGCATGCATGGGACACTGTCAGGAGGGGGTAGCATGCATGGGACACTGTGAGGAGGGGGCAGCATGCATGGGACATTGTGAGGAGGGGGCAGCATGCATGGGACATTGTGAGGAGGGGGCAGCATGCATGGGACATTGTGAGGAGGGGGCAGCACGATGTGAGGACAATGTGCAGATCATATTTCATAATCGAGGAAGGTGTGGTTAGTATAATTTATAAGGGAGGAGAGTGTGTAGTTTATTAGGGGCAGTGTCACAGTCACAGTATATAAGTGGGGACGGTGTGGTGGAAATATTTTATACCCATGCTATGTTTTGATGTGCCCGTGGTGATCCCCATTGGGGGGGGGGTTAGTGCCCTTCGTTTCTCATTGATACTTTTTAAAGTGTTTTACAGAGTAGATCTGCCTTAAACAGATGTCGTGTGCGAAAACTCAGTTTTACGTTGTCAATAAGGGGCGCGACCACTTAAAGTGCCTAGGGCAGCATGAAGGCAAAATACAGCCCTGATGGTCATCCTGTTATTGTGTACCTCATAGTAGACCTGCAAATTATACATGAAAACTATGATGCTGTGCTACTTTACTAGCTGTGAGAACAGGCTCTCTGAAGATCAGGAGAAGGCAGAAAGAATGTATACATGGTTGTATCTGGGGGTGGGACGTGGTGAGCGGGGGGCAGTTGGGCTGCTGGATGGTGGTCCAAGATGTGTCCATGGCAGTTGCATTCTGTGTCCACCGTAGTGGGATTCGGCAGTTCTCTGAGCCAGCTGTAAAGTTAACAGCCGACTCAGTGAAGGAGTGAAACGCTAGCTTTCAGCGATCAATTATACTCAAGCCATGGCAACCTCAGCAACGTGATCAGGACATCTGATCACACTGCTGACATTGCTCACTGGCACCTCAGAGGCAAAAAAAAAGTCAGTCTGGTAAACTTTCCCTTGAAACTGACGAGACCGAAGATTGAGTGTAATTGCATCAGAAACAATATTGCTGTGGAATCCATATGTAGAGACTGGGAGGAATATTAACTGTGGAAACAATATAGAGAGCAGGGGGAGGGGGGATAATGGCTGTGGAAACAGTATGGGGAGCAGGGAAGGGAAATAATAGCTGTGGGTACAATATGGAGAGCAGAGGGGGGAATGATAGTGTGACGTCCTGGCCTATCAGGTTGTCACAGGGTGTTGCACAATTTTCCTTTCCGTGCAGCATCCATCTCTCCCCTGGTTCCAGGTGTCACCCAGTGATGTGCTAGGACCAGCATGCAGATCTCAGTCACACACACCAGTGGGGAGGTCCAGGAGTGAAGGGGCCGCCCACCTTGAAGTCAAGCAGACTGGGTGGGAGGTGGCTGGGCAGTCGTCGGCTGGGGAGCAAAGAGAGCAGAGGGCTCTCAAGTGTTTCTCAGTGAGGAGAGCAGGCTGGGGAGTTGGAGCTCCCAGACAGCGTGAGAGAGTACCCTCAGAGAGTGAGGGGCTGTGAAGTGGAGGCTCCCGAAGGGTTGGACTAGACCAAAGCACACTAGTAACATCACTGGGAATGGTCATCTGGACGTGCTCCCCTTCAGCGGCAGCGGTACTGCAGTACATTTGGTTGAATCACTGCCTGTGTGTTCATTGACCTCACAAATCAGCACAGCCTCAACCAGCACCACGATAACCACTGTAAGTTTCTCTGCTCCCTGTCTCCCAGGCCTACAGCCCACGGCTCCCCTTCTCCACCATCACCGGGCCCCGGGGCACAACTCCCTACCCACGGAGGGGTTAAACACCTTGCTGCTATACCACCGCCACCGGGCTCCCCCACCAACAGCAGCGGTGGTCTCCTACATGACCACGCACCGTGGGTGGCATCACGAACTTCTAATCTCCCTGTACATAGTCCCCCTTTCATTGAGTGGCCGCACGACCCCCAGGTCCGGAGACCGCTCGAGCTACCGCGGCTCCGGATCCGAGCAGCCTGGCTGCTGGCACGGGGGTGGCACAATAGCTGTGGGTACAATATGGAGAACAGGGGGGAATGATGGCTGTGGACACAATATGGAGAGCAGGGGAGAGGGAATAATTACGGTGGAAACAATATGGTGAACAGGGGGAATGACTGTGGAAACAATATGGGAACCGAGTGGGGAATGATGGCTGTGAAAGCGAGATGGGGCGCAGGGAGGAGGGAATGATTGTTTAAACAATCTGGGGAGTGATGGAATTACTTTGGAAACAATAAAAAAATACGGGGTTATGGCAGTCGAAACAGTATAGGGAACAGAGAAATGGGGAAGTATAAGTAGACAACATGGAAAGCAAGGGGGTGAAATGTGTGCAGAAATAGAATGATGAATAATAGGAGGTTTGGTTTGAACACAGTAACACAATATGGGGAGGAGGTGTTTATGAGGAGAGTATATAAAATGAGGTGGGAAATGTGTGAGGAGACAGTATGGTGAGCGAGGGGGAGAATGTGTGAGGAGACAGTATGAGGTGGAGAAAATGTGTGAGGAGACAGTATGAAGTGTGGAAATGTGTGATGACACTACTGTACAGAATAGTGTGAAGAGAGTATAGGTAGAGAAAAGTATGAGGGGTCAGAGAATAAAGACTGGATAGTGGGGTGAGTAAAGAAAAGGGGCAGAATGGGGGAACAATGTGCTGAGGAGGAGGAGGTGTGAGGAGAGGGCACAATGTGAGAAGATAACGTGAAAAGGGGGCCCAATATGAAAGGAAAGGGTAGCGTGGAGGTCAAGTGCCATAAGAGGGACTGTATGGGTCATATTTTGTGTAGGGAGGACAGTGAGATACAAATATTTATTTATAGGCCAGATCTTTGTGTTCAGGAGCATTATAATTATGCTGGTAATTTAAGGGAATTGTTTCAGTATTTGCTGCAGAAGACATGGCATCTGGGCAAGATGAAGAAGAAAAGAATGAGAACAACTCCAATCACAGAAGATGTCATCTACAAAAGGTACCTGGATGTAAATGATTGTGTGGTCCTGCCTCTCATCAGTACTATGGTTCCTGAATGGTCTGCAGTCTGATGATAACTGATAACAACTCCCAGTATCTCCTTACCATTATTAAGAATATACTGGGAGTTGTAGGTTCATGTGATACAAATATATATGATGCTAACCTTACATTACAATTGATGTACTACGAACTGAAGGTGGTTCTGGGGATGTATTTATATACTAATGGGGGTTTTACTGATGCACAGTATTTCTGTAATGATAGGGATTCTAGTGATATATTCCTGTGCTGTTATTGATTCTGATCCTGTACACATGTAACAATCCGTAAATTGTAAGAATACGTGACACATGGCTGTCTTAAAGTTAAGGTGTCTTATTTTTTATTTTTGTATTAATAATAGTGATTATGAAATCAAGTATTTTTAATACAAAATTAAATTCAGTTTATTTAGTTTTCATTTAATTCTAGTTTTACTGAAGCACTGGGGGCTGCCATCTTGGATTTGCTGTGAGTAACGAAAGTTACCTCCTTTATGGCAGCCTCCTGTGCATAGAAGACCGTTGTCATGCTCCAACTCCTATACATAACACAGAAACAGTGTCTGCTGCCATCTAGATGCGCCCCCTGGGCTGTCTAGATCACAGCAGAGGGAGGAGACCAGCGCCATCTTTGTGGAGCTCACAGTATGCCGTGTGCTCCACTTTCCCCCGTCACCCGCAGGGATAGATGGGGTGAGTACCGGTGCCGGAAAGCGGGGTTTGTACTATAACTGATCCTGGCGTGCTGCTCCCCACTCTCTCTCTCACCCCCCCTCCGCTGCTCACCCCCCACTATGCCGCTCACTCCCCCACTCTGCCGCTCACCCCCCTCCCACTCTATCGCTCACCCACTCTCCCACTCCGCTCAGACCACCTCCACTCACTCCCCCCTCACGGCCAGTCACCTCCCCTCTCCCCCACCGCTCACCCCCCCTCCCCGCGTGTGCTCACCTCGGGCCTCTGCTCCTCGCTGCTATGTACTGTGATCGCTGACATGACAGGCTACCGGGGGCGCAGGTCTGAGGTGAGTGCATGCGGTAGGGAGCGATGATCTGCAGCCTGAGCCGCACTGCCTTACAGATCACCCCTCCTCGCCGCATGTCACCTAGGACCTCTGATCCCGGCTGGCAGCACAGTATATGGGGTGCGGGATACAGTGAGGCATTGGGATACAGTCAGTGGGGCATTAGGAAATAGTTAATGGGGCATTGAGATACAGTCAGTGTGGCATTGGGAAACAGTCAGTGGTGTATTGGGATACAGTCAGTGGTCATTGGGATACAGTCAGTGGGTCTTTGGGATACAGTCATTGGGGCATTGGGATACAGTCAGTGGGTGACTGGGAAACAGTCAGTGGGGCATTAGGATACAGTCAATTGGGCATTGGGAAACAGTCAGTAGGTCATTGGGAAACAGTCAGCGGGGCTTTGGGATACAGTCAGTGGGTCATTGGGAAACAGTCAGTGGGTTATTGGGACACAGTCAGTGGGGCATTGGGATACAATAAGTGGGGCATTGGGATACAGTCAGTGGGGCATTGGGAAACAGTCAGTGGGGTATTGGGATACAGTCAGTGCGTCATTGGGATACAGTCAGTGGGGTATTGGGAAACAGTCAGTGGGTTATTGGGAAACAGTCAGTGAGTCATTGGGATACAGTCAGTGGGGCATTGGGAAACAGTCAGTGGGACATTGGGAAACAGTGGAGCACTAAGCAGCTGGCCTTAGTGACACTTTAGACATATCAGGATCACTTTGCAGTCACCATCAAAATGGCTCTGCACTGTGATCCTAAACTTCATTCTCTCTTATCCTTTTGGAAACACCCAGTACAGGAGGGGGGTGACATCACACACAGGAGAACAGATTCCACCCACTTTTACTGTAGTTGTAATGTGAGTGTCATGTTTTTGCCTTCCCGTCCTCATGGCTAGGGGGCGGAGCCTTCTCCCAGGCCTCACTTCCAGAGCTTGGATGCTTTAAATACTGTCATCTCCGGTGAACCAGTGCCGGATATAAGCTTAGTGCTGCTTTGCTGGTCCCTGTAAGAGTGATCCTGATTTGTCCCCTCTCTGTGCCCTCAGTCTCTGTCTGTGTTCTGTCCCCTAGTCATTCTGCCATTCCTCTGTCCCACCTCCTTCCTTCCCACAATATCCCTAGTTGTTCTGTGGTGCCCTGGCCTAGCCAGGTCGTCACAGATAACACACAAACACCCCACCCCCATTAGACAGGGACACCAGCCAAACACAAAACCCTTGTTGCCTCCCTCCAGTGTCTGATGTCCACACCAGGTAGGGCGGAGCCAAGCGGTTGGCCCCACCCACCGAGGAGTTCACAGGCCTGGAGGCGGGAAAAGTGGCAGATCAGTTGAGGAGGTTGAAGTGAGAGGAGTAAACACTTAGGTGTCTGGGTTTGTGGCCCAGGCACTGACAGCAAGGTTGGCAGACGGTGTTGGCCGTCTGCAGGAGTGGTGAATCAATGCGGAACCGTAGGACCGGGGTCGGGCGACGGCCCGCCGGTACCGACCGGGGAGCGAAGTGAAGCCAGCACACACAGGCAGGGCCATCGGACCCTGACCAGGCTTGGAGCCGCCGACAATAGTCAAATCCGAATGTGACCGGAACCCCAGGGGTTTCCTAACAGCAAAAGTTCCGATTGAAGGCAACCGCCCACACCGTGAGGGTATACAGCTACCGCCTAAGGCTAGAGACCCAAGGGCCAGCGCCTGCGGGCAAACGTGCTCCTCCAGTACCCATACACCGGGGAGCGGACTACCGTTGGGGATCCATAGTAGTCAAACGAGAACATCAACGTGCAGGGAAAGACAGCCGCCATCACCTGTCCGGGGAGAGACACTGCAGCCGGCTGCAGGACCCGTCCATCCAGCCGTTTGGTTTACCGAGGACTTTGTGCATCTCTTACTGAGTGAGTACAACCGTGCCATCCGGCACCGCGCCGCGCTGTCCCTGCAACCCTGCACCTCACCAACCCTGCCTCCCCGTCACATCATCGGGCCCCGGGACCACCGACCCCTACCCACGGAGGGGGAAAACAACATCCCAGCTGCTCCCTACCATCGCTCCCGGGATCCCCGTCACCAGCAGCGGTGGTGCCCATCTTCACCACGATCCGTGGGTGGCGTCACGGACTAAATCCCCCAAACCAACATCCCCTTTCACTCACGGGCGAGGAGCGCCGCTCGAGTCCCCGGATCCGGCCCACCGCTCGAGCCACCGAGCAGCTGCAGCAGCGCCGGACCCGAGCGTTAGCGAGAGCGTTAGCGAGAGCGCAGCAGCGGCGGCGTCCTCCCCGCCCGCAACAGTTCCCCCTTCTCCTACCTCCCCACTTGGTTGCTTCCTCTGGTACTGACCTCGGCCTGACCTCAACCCCACCTCTGCTCATTCCTCCGGTCTTTTTCTCCCCGTACTGTGTATGACCCGGCCTGCCCGACCTTCCCACGCTTCTGCTTTCTGGCTGATGCTGCAAGACACTGCATCAGAACACACTGTGAGATCACCTCCTTGCTTATTCAGATCCGTGTGGTGTCTTTCCCTGCAGGATCCCAGCTCCCCCTAGTGGCAGCCTGACAGTGAGCAGTACAGTAGCTCTACAGCAGGCTTTCATCAGCTGCTCCCCCTAGTGTTTAAGAGTAGAAAATATCAAACTTTTAATTTTTCAAAAATATTTTTCTCAATTAAAAACAAATAATATTACTTAAACATAACATTAAAACATTAATACTTTATATTTTTTCAGTTATTGAAAAAAAAAAATTTGGCGACACTTTCCCTTTAAGTTTTGCACTGTCTGACAAGTTAAGGGTTATTACATTTTTATATTAGAAGCAATAAAGGGGTTGGCCAAGTTGATGATGAAAGTCAGGAGGCATTCTATGTAACTGCGGACTTCTGAATTATCCCAGCATGCTATCAGGATTCTCTGGTAACAGTGGTGAGATCGAGAGGTCATGAAACTGCAAGTTTATGATTTGCACACATGCGCTGTCTCGTTCAATACAAGTAAATTGAGTGAGGCCGGAAGTGTGTGTGGCGCCCCTGAGGCTCTGATAAGGAGGGGGTTAATCACCGGTGTTCCACATTCACACACTACATACAGCTTAGGAGCCTTCACATAGGGTGGGTTGGCTCAGGGTAGGCAGGGGGGTGGCCATAACGATCTTGAGACTTCCCAGTCACTGAAGCCGGCCACCTGGGAGGGGCGGGTTCCTCTTGGGGTAGAAATAGGCGCAACACACTGACATCAAGGAGAGACCCGTCAGGACCATAGTTCTGGCAAGATATCTCTGGAAAACTTGGACTTTACTGGGCCCTGGGCTTGGAGCGGGAGCTCAGCCAGAATACCTAACAGCGGAGGGGGACACCCTAGAAATAGGACTCTCACTCCTTCTCTCTCAAAACACCGGTGGTGGCCACTTGCCGGATCTGGGATCGACCTGAGCCCATCACGGTAGTGACCAATGTAACCAGGTTGGCAGCTGAAGTTGTGAGTGAACTACACCTTGAACCCGCAGAGACTGTGTTGGCTAGTCCTTAGCGCCGCCGCCGCCCAGTGCTTAGGCATCAACAGCTATTAACACCCTCATCAACCACCCAGGGCCCGCTCCGCCTGTGGGGAGCGACACCATCCCGGCTGCCATAATACCTGCCCCAGCGAGGAACCTGGCAGCGGCGGTTATTCCCTGGCCGCATACCACAGGTGGCGTCACGACAAACTTTTCCTAATACCCCGCTTTTCCCACCATTTATTGTACGCCTCGGGGCAACAGAACTGGGCAAGGCCACCCCGTGACAACACCTGACCCGACATGAAACGGCCTGGCAACGAGTAGGTTAACCACCTGCCCCGTGGGGCGCTACATGTGCAAATCACAAACTTGCAGCCACATGATTGCCCACTCTTGCTGCTGGCACAGGAGAATCCTGATAATGTGCAGTGTGCACACCATGAAAATTCAGAAGTCAGCAGTGACATAGGGTGACTGGGGACTTTCATCACAAACCTGGACAACCCCTTTAAATATAACATTAATATAACATTAAGCACTGTAGCATGTCCAATCCTAACAGCATAAAATATGCTCACTGTCAGGATTCAACTCTGCTTGTTGGCTCCAGCAGTTATCACATGGCCACTCATATGTGATTTTCAAACTTACGGTCACGTGACAACTAGCTTTTGTTTTTGCTACTCTCAGTGAAGTAGAGGCTGTAGAATTTCACAGAGCATTGAGAGAATTAGGAAGAGTAGCTAGCTGGAGCGTTACTAAATATGCAAATCACATATGAGCAGTCACATGACTACTCAAATCACTTGAGCCTGGTGGGCGGGTATCAAACTGAATTCTTGCTTCCGTTTTGCAGAAAATGTAGATCCATCACTGCATGTACAGCATACACAAAAGGCTTAGGGAAATTAGGGTAATTTCAGATATACAGCATTAGGGCTCATGCAGATGAATGTATTAAGTGCTCGTGTGCTGTCCGTATGCAAAACCGATAGCATACAGACAGCACACTGAGCAGTGCAGATCAATGTCCTAGTTCACATGAATGTTTTTACACATGGACCAGTGATCTGCATGTAAACAAATCACAGCATGCACTGCTCTGATGCGTATTCTGTCAATGAGTGTCATGCTAGGTATGGGGAAGTACCACATGTACGGCGACAGAGAACTGAAGGGAAACCCTGTGTCTAGGGAAGGGGGATATGGCGACCCCTGACCAAATCTTCCACTAGCCCTTGGCTCTCCTGACTACCCTAGATACGTTCTGCACCTATGCGCCGAGCAGGATATCTGACCCTGGCTGACCCTGAACTGGGTTTTAGGTAAGGAGCGGATGGGATGAGCACTTAGTCCACCCCACGAAGTTCTAAAGAACACACAGGGAACATACACAGGGGAAAGCATAAGAACAACTTATCTCCAAGATGACTCTAGGAGAGGTACAGCAACAAACAACGTTTCTTCAGATGAATACAAGTCGACTGCTTGCATCCAAGGCATGTATTGGAATATAACTCTATCACCAGCAAACACCAAGGGGAAATGTGGGTATTTAAGGACACAAGGGGAAGTGACAATAATTAATAGCTGAAAGGTGAGCATATCCGCAGAGTCCTAAAAGGAAAGGGATTAACCCCAAGCAGAGAAGATACATACAGTTGAGCTCAAAAGTTTACATACCCTGGCAGACTTTTTTGCTTTCTTCACCTTTTTTCAAAGAGTATGACTTCAAGCTATCATTGATGTAAGAGGGGGTAATACATGGTATTAAGAACTGGGGTATGTGAACTTTTGATCAGGGTCATTTGAATGTTTTTGGCTGTCATTATGTTTTAAAAGGAGAAAATACAGTAGTTTGACAATAAATAGCTTCACCCAACCTCTAACCATGAATGGAAAAAATGTTTTTTGTGTTATCATTCATATTCTCTGAAAAAAGGGCAAGAAAGCAATTGCTGGGGTATGTAAACTTTTTAGCACAACTGTATGAACCATTTACACCACAACAGGAAGAATAGAAAGTTAGGGAGCAGTTGGTGTAGCCCTTTAATAGCCAGACACCACAGAACTGTCTGTCAACCGTGACACACCCTTGACAAAGGGCGCATAAAAACTTTATCACATGCAAATGACCATGCTTATGTCATGTTTTCATGTATCTATTATAATTATAAAGATTATAAACTATATTTGCCCTTATATTATTTATTAAAGTGTTCATTAAAAAAAGGATACAATGTGGATAGTCAAAACAGCCATACAGATGGCACATGGACATAACAAATGGACACATGAATGGTATATGGACAACAATATCGGTGGAAAATTGTCGTTTTTTTCTGGCCATAAAACGGATGATTTTGCATATACCGTACCTGTGTGAACCCAACATAAGGCTTCATTTAGACATCACTGTTCACTGCAATAACATGTACCAATGAGAGATGACTTTCAAACCGATTTCCAGGACCAGGGTCCAGCAGCTATGTCAGCATTCTGTGGTTGTCAAAGCAAAGCCCTCAGGACGGCCAACATCTCCATTACATCTTCTGATGTGTAGGCCACTTCATCTTCATCATTTAAAAAAAATGAGCCAGAGCAGTTGGTGTAGAGCGCTTTCACACCATGGCCATTTCACAGACAGAACCCAAGAGGAAAACACACAATGAGCATATAGCTTATAGTAAGTAAATAACTAAATAGTAGTAGTACATTAAACAATGTCGGGATTATGGGTAACACTGTTTGATCAAAAAGCATAAAAGCCACCCCACCGCGACAAAGTGTACTCAGTTGGGATGGTCCTACTCTAATAATAAAACCTTACCTTGCGTCAGTGACATCAATGTAAATAAGAGAAAGGATGGGATCCAGCTGCAGCCACTTTCCTTACTGCATCGCTGTGGTTTGATGCACACATGACGTTGTGCCGGGCCTACTAATTGAAAGAGATACGTAGAGAAAGCCGGTAGGAGGCAGGTCACAGGGCTCCTGTCCGGTGGCCATGGAATGGAATGGAATGGACGTATATGGTCGCTGGACCATGGTACTGCAAATCAATTCACTCATCTTCATTACACACTATGGCAGAGGTCTCAAATATGTAGCCCATGGCCACATGCAGCCCATGAGGCTGCCTCATGCACCCGCAGGCACCAAAGACCCCTTGATGG
The DNA here is from genome assembly GCF_048569485.1 of Anomaloglossus baeobatrachus. Classification (NCBI taxonomy): domain Eukaryota; kingdom Metazoa; phylum Chordata; class Amphibia; order Anura; family Aromobatidae; genus Anomaloglossus; species Anomaloglossus baeobatrachus. The sequence continues at coordinate 232,732,914 of NC_134356.1, forward strand.
TCACAGCCCCGTCAAGGGGACCGCCAATGTCAACGCTTTACTTCAGTTAAATGTGAGTCCTTATTGCCGACACCATGCAGAGACAAGCTCACTGCAGAGCTATACCACTGCCAGCAGCTGGCCAATTAGAGGCCAGCACCTGACGTCTGTGTATGACGCACATTCAACTGAGGTAAAACACTGACATCGGCGCCCCCCTCGACCAGGCCACAATCATCAAGGGAAACAGAGGACAGGTGGCAAGAATCTTTTTTTTATGAGTGTATGTGAAGAAGGGAACAATAGGAGACATTACTACAGGATGAGACATTCCTACAAGAAGCGGACTAGGATGGGGCATTACTACAAGAATGGGACCAACAAGGGTACATTACTACAAGATGAGGACCAGGATCAGAGATGTGAGTACAATAAGGGGACAAGGATGGGCACATTTCTACAAGGGGACAAGGATTGGGCATTACTACAAGATGAGGACCAGGATGGGGCACATTACTACAAGACGAGGACTAGGATTGGGCATTACTACAAGAAGGGGACCAGCATGGGTATATTACTACAAGATGAGGACTAGGATGGGGCACATTACTACAAGATGAGGACCAGAATGGAAGACATTACTACAAGAAGGAGACCATGATGGGAACATTACTACAAGGGAACAAATATTGGGCATTACTACAATAATGAGACAAGGTTGGGCACATTTCTACAAGGGGACAAGGATTGGGTATTACTATTATTATGTCCCAAATTACTAATTGTGCTAATTGTAAAACGATTTTACTTACTAAAAGAGATCAAATGTAAAAAAAGTAAAATACTTCAAAAAAATCAAAAGAAGGCATGACATTTTTTTTTACCACTAAAAGCTGTTTAATATACACACTAAAATAAACAAAAAATGTGCAACGTTTGTTATCGCCACATCCGTAACAACCCAAGCTATAAAACTGTGCCATAACTCATACGATGAATGCCATTTAAATAAAAAAAAAAAAAAAAATAAGTAAGAAATTTTTTTTCAAAAGGTATATAAAAAAATATATATAGTATCACAATAAATATCACTTTGTCCTGCAAAGAATATGGCCCCCAAATTTATTTTTCTCTATATGTAGTCCATATAGCTTGCTGAGCTTGAGACCTCTACACTTTAGTCTAAAGGCCCCGTCACACACAGAGATAAATCTTTGGCAGATCTGTGGTTGCAGTGAAATCATGGACATATTGTTCCATTTGTACACAGCCACAAACCTGGCACTGATTGTCCACAATTTCACTGCAATCACAGATCTACCACAGATCTACCACAGATTTATTTCTGTGAGTGACAGGGCCTTAAGGGTCAATTCATGTGTCCATGTATTTTTGCAGACCACATTTATTAAAAAAAAACCAAAACATAGAAAACAACACAGAATTGTCAGTTTTTGATCCAAATCATAGATCAAACAATGCATTAAAATTGTATATGATCAAATACAGTTTTCTAGCTTAATAATGGAAATGTATCTGCAAAATTGGATGCTACACGAATGTTCTTTGTGTGAACCGATTTTTTTATGCTCCCATAGACTTGAATGGGTGGATCTCAGCCGAGCTATGGAAGATAATACTGCATGCTATTTTTTTTTACATGGACACTTGGTCTGTGTGAAAAATCTTTCATCTGAGCAGCCCTCTGAGTTATATTCTTCATTGTGCGCTCTGATATTAAGGCTACGTTCACACAGCAGTATTTTGATCAATATTTATAAGCCGAAATCAGCAGTGGGTAAAGAATGCACAAGTGGTGCATGTGTTTCTATTATACTTTTCCTCTTGTTTTAAACAAAAATCACGTGTCAACCAATTAGAAAATGACAATATTTGGTCTTCCAGTTTCTCTAGTGATAGTATTGGTTTACGGGTTCCTCTGGGGATGGTATTTGGTCTTCAAGTTCCTCTGGCGGTGGTACTTGGTCTTTGGGTTTCTCTGGTGACAGTGCCCTTCCAGATGTTTCCCTCGCCGACGACACGTGCCTGCTTCCCAGGTAATCTTGGCACCAGCTCCACCTTCTCACTGCTGGCCCAGCCTTTTATATTTTGTTATAGTGCCACAGTTGTCTGCCACCTAACTCGGAATCTCCTTCTAACGCTTCCCTCACGGGTACATACTTCTTACAGGTTGGTTCCTGGTGACCCTGGTCCTCCGTCAGATCATGTTGGTGCAGAAATGCCATAGAGCAATGGATTTGAGTACCCTCTTCTTGCCACCATTTACAAACCCCAAAAGTTGAAATACTTTTGTGCAGTACCCTAGTTGCGCAAAAATATGGTGGTTTATTAAGGTGTTTACTGCAGATTTCTGAATTACCGTAAGCATCTTGATGAATCGGCCCCATTGTGGTTAAATACACTTGCTCAAATCAACCCCATCCACAGCACTTGGCAATAAATTTAGATGCAAAGCTAGGGCATCAATTTTAATATTTGCCTTTGTAAAGGGAAAACTAGTTATAACATTGATCCTAATTTCATTTGCAAGAATAAAGAATTTCTGATATGTGACAAGCAGCAAATCAGTGTTCTAGCCAATAAATGCCTGCCACTGTTTTGTAGTATACCTTAAGCCTCATCTCAGAACAATTTGTATTGGAACATTGAACATAAAGTTGAAACCAGAAGTTTACATACACTAGAATGCTGTGTATAAGAGCTCACTGGTGGTGGCCGCAGCTTATATGTGACAAATCTGGTGACAGAATCCCTTTAACAATGGACAAAAAGATTGTTTGCAGAACTTTTTCCCAATGGATCTTGGTAGGATCCGTTCTAATTGATGATTACAGGACATGTGAACTCAGCCTCAGGCCTCTTTCACACGTCAGTGATTCTGGTACGTTTGTGCTTTTTTTTAAACGTACCAGAATCACTGACATACGCAGACCCATTATAATGAATGGGTCTGCTCACACATCAGTGATTTTTCACTGACCATGTCTCCGTGCAGCGTTCACGCGTGTCCGTGATTGCTGCACAGAGACATGTCCATTTTTTTCTGGCATCACTGATGTCCCACAGACCACGCAGTGGTGTGATCCGTGAGACACGTGCCAGAAAAAAACCTGCATTTAAAATAAAAATCATTTTTACTCACCCGGCTCCAGCGATGTCCTCTGCAGCCCGTGCAGCCTGCTGCTTCTGAGCTGGCTCATTACTGTTGCGCATATTCATGATGCACGACACAGCCGACCCGGAAGCAGCTGCTGCGGGGGTCAGCGCCGGCCGGATGCTGCGCCGCGGGAGCGATCAGCACCATGGAGAGCGGGAGCGCGCACAGGTGAGTTAATCTCTAAGTGCAATCACGGGCCACGGAGAACGGAGCCCGGATTGCACTTAGACAACCCACGTGTGCCGTGATTCACGGCACATGGAGGGACATGTGCGTGTTTTACACACCAGTGAAAAAGGCCTCAGGCTGGTGTCACACTTGCATGTGACTTGCGCAAGAATTGAGTTGCTCTCTCGGACATTGGTGTACAGCTGCATAAAAATACAGTATATAGATCTCATAGAAATAATGAGGATGGTGTACATGTATCAAATCATCAGGGATAGCGCCATCATCAGGTATCTTTTTGACTTTGAATAATTACAAAAAAACAATATATATTAAAACAAACAAATAAATCATCAATAGTGAGATAAATGGATACAAATAAACATGAATACTTTTTCCATACAGTCATTGCTTCACCTACTAACTCGTTGACAGAAGTAGCCAGCATAGCGGCATCTACAATTCTAATGTCTAAAATTTCACTGAATCAATTTCCTAGGAAATGAATCCTTCTCTCTTTTCTCTTACTTGCTTAATGTTTTAGCTATATGTGATTGTAATTAGAGCCCTTTGGTTCAGTAACTGAATATTCACTTGCATCTAAATGTGCATGTGTTTGGGTTACACCGATGAATGAATCAGTATGGAAACAGGAAAATGCCAGCCATGTACAAATCAACATCAAGCAAGGTTATCATTGTCCTTTTATTACTTTTAGTTAGGATGGTGGCATTGGAAAATCAGCCTTTATTAAAGTCTATTTTACATGTGTTGGCCTGTCTATTATATGTTTGTCAGGGTGGGCAGGGTTTGGGGTTTCCAGATGTTTTCAGTTGATTCACCAATTATGACTGTTTTAATTTACCTACAGAAATAATTATATTTTATCTGGAAAGGAAAATTCAACTCTATGTGTGACGCCCTGGCCTATCAGGTCGTCATAAGGGTGCCGTGCAATCTGCCCTTCTCCATGGTACCCGCTCTTCCTTGGTTACGGGTCCTGTCAATTTGGTGTTGCTACCAACAGGTGTACACAAATCCTGAGGAACACTCTGCACCACACCCACCAAACACCCATTAGGCAGCCTGAAGGGAATAGGGCCATGCAGATGGAGGGATGGAAGAGGGAGGTCAGAGATGTCAGAGTTGAGTAGTAGTTGAGCAGTGAGACAGCGGTGACAGGGGAGGTCACGCTGTGGAGCTGGGTTCCTGTACTCATCCCAGGTGCCAGACATTGGCCTGGCCAGAAGGAGCTGGAACCCCGGTCGCTGGGGATTGTGACAGGGGGTACGCGGACCCTAGGCTAGGAAGAAGCTTCACACAGCCCAGTAATTCACCCGACGGGAACGGAATCTTCAGGAACTGTTCCTCACCCGCTCCAGAATCGGGGTCCTAGCGCAATGAGGGGGATAGGACTTCCCACAACCGTCCAGAAAATCCGAAGCGTGAACCCTGAGAGCAGGCTCACCTTGCTAGCCACGCAGGTGAGCGGGACCCGAGTAGTCTTAGGCGAAAGAGATCCACCAAGTTACACACAGTGCCAAGGGACAAGGCTTCAGACCAACCAGCAACACCAAAGGGGCACGAACACAGCGTGCTCAACCAAGAGAAACAGAGCATTCAAGAGTTTGGTTTACCTGGTGTCAGCATCAGTGACTTTGGACTGTGTGAGTACCCGATATCCCTTCACCCCCCTGACGGGTTCCACACTCCATCCATCACCGGGCCCCGGGACACCAAATCCCCTACCCATGGAGGGGTTAAACATCCTGCTGCTTCAACACAGTCACCGGGCTCCCCAACAGCAGCGGTCATCTCTCACATTACCACGCACCGTGGGTGGCGTCACGAACATTATCCCATTCACCACCCAAAACAATCTCCCTTTTATTTCCGAGGTAGCCGCGCGACCCCGCCTTGGATCCGGAGACCCCTCAAGCCACTGTGGATCCGGGTCCGAGCAGCCCGTTGGCTGTCGCAGGGCGGCACATATGCATTCAATATGATCTATAGCACTCAATATGATCTATATAACTATTAATGCAAACCATTAGGTGGGCTTGACTACTTGATCAATTAAAGAGTACAGGTGCTCGGTGCATCATGACGGGGACAATCATTTAAGTGCTCCTTTCCTCTTGCTTGTTTTCCATCTATTTCTACCTTTTTTCTTGCTCTATGAAGCTGGAGTTGTCAATCAAAGATGAGGCGGGGAGGAGAGGTGGAAATAGATTTAAAACAAGCAGGTGGGAAGGTGCACCTAAATGATTGGCCCCCACCATGATACACCGAATGCCTGTATTTGGTGTGAACACTCATTCTGTGCCGACAGTCCATTTAAGAGGAAAAATATATGTACATTAAATACTACATTCTTTACCTCTTTGTAGAGCATTTATCACTTTTGAGCAAGACAAGCAAGTGCAGATATCACTCTAAAATTGTAAGAGCTTTTTTCTGATAGCAAATTTGTCATGTATTATATGGCTTTCACTGCTATTTGTCTTGCTAAAAAAATGTTTGTTAAAGTACGGTTTCTTAAGGCAAAAAATTCTCCCCATGGTGGCCAAAGTATAAAAGGTGACAAAATTACTTTTTATCAGATACATACTCCGTGTACATTGCTTTCTTGCTTGCCATACACACAAAAGAGGAGTAAATCTTTTAAAATTTAAATTGCCAGGTTTGCCAAAAATACAAAAATATTAATTTGCAGTGAATTGCAAGTACTCCAATTAGACTGAAAAGAGGTATGGCCCATTGAGGTCTCATAGGGCTGCATCCAATTCCTTTCAAACTTTCTAACACAAACACAGCCTCATTAATGTATACTTTTTTTACAGGCTATGGTAGTTCCACCTGATTGGCTTCGTTATACCATGTGATGTGATAGCTGTAAGACATGGCCTCACCTAATATCATGTGAACCTTCTCTGGCCGATGCAATCTTCTCCAATGGGTAGAATAGACGCTTGTATTTTCAGTGACTCAGTTGAATTGCAAATTGCTTGAATTCACCTAGTTTAGCAAAGTTCCAAAAATACGTCATGAAATCGAATAGCAGTAAATCGATTCCCTCTTCTCTACATACATATATATGCATTATACTTCATATATAACAACATTATAATGTTTTATTTGGCTCAGGTCTGAATTGATGATACTCCTGTGATAAATTGTATGTGACCTGTAAATCAACTCTGCAGTTTTGAAACACATCTGCTTTCCATAATGTGGCTTTCCGAAATCTCCAAAATGCTCTAACTTTTGAAATTGAAATTACTCATGACATGATTACAGTCAGACAATGTCTGAAGACAGTCCTGTGCTTCACCAAAAGGAAATGGAAAATGCCAATATATCAAAATGAAGGTGACTTCAGATCTCTGCTCCCAATAATTCTATTAGTAATATATTGTTCCCAGATAGAGACACAACTAAAAAGAAAGTCTCGTTAACCTCGTATAAACCAAAGGAAATAGATTTTATTTTATTTTTTATAACTAAGCATATGGAAAATAAAGTGTTCTTTTTTTTGTGCGGTATAATTTGTTTTATCTTTAAAATGTCTCCAAAGGCAGTCTTACTTGGGACAAATGCGTTCTTGTTCTACTGTCCACATTACTACTTCTCAAACGTTGAGGAGGTCTCACGACCAAGATGATCCCAAATTGTTGGTGAGGCCTGTCATGGGAGATTGTTTACAAAAAAGTGGCTGTAGCAATCTAGGGTTTAACAATAAAATTATCTAATTTTGTATGTAATTTAACAAATATGAACACATTTTGGGCCTTTTCTTTTAACTTAAAGGAAACTTGTTAAATCTGGATTCCCTATCAAAGTAAAAGCAGAGCAGGTTAGGCATTATAATTAGCATCTGGGTCATGTCGGTGTATTACAAAGCACATTTACCAGTAAAATGGTGATAACATTAGAATTGCACTGCATTCCGCTCTATTCCAGTCTTTGGACCAGGATGCAGCACTGAGGAGTCACAGCTGTTCTCAAATCATGGCCGCTGTTTAGTTGATTGACATCGTGCTCAGCCTGTGAATAAGCTGATTAGAACATCAAGCAGCTATGACTTTAAAACACTATGGATCATGCTTCTCAGATCACTAGGCCTGCCCCTTACTATACACATACATACAGAGAGACATGTTGGTTAAAGAAAAAAGAGTGAAAACAATCCACCGAGACCAGTCTCTTGAATTAGTCATCCAAGAAATATGGCCCCCAGTTGGATTTTCAGAATATGTTTTTTCTTAAAGGGGTTGTTCACTACTCAGCATTAGTGGCCACATTGCTGTAAAACTCATAGGGAAGGCTTTTGTCAAATACCTTGTGTAGTACATTCTGCCTCTGAGCGGCGCTATTGCAATCTGCTTATCCCCATCACATGACCCCTGGGAACCATGACATCTTAGATTCGGTGAACCACTCCTTTAAATGTTAAAGTGTTTCAGAGCAAAACACATACGACCCTGTTAAATGTAATGCCGTCTCCGCACTCTCCTGCCCTCTTCCCCCAGTGGGGATGCCAGCAAACTCACCCTCCTGGCCACTCAGTTGGGGCTGCTCCATCCCTGCTGTCGACGACTCCCAGCACCTAGGATGCGTAAGCACCTATTCTTATAGGGCCCTAACCCAGAAGTACCTCTCTGCCTATGGCTGAAAGGCACTAGGTATTTAAGACACCCCTTTATGGGAGGTGCCAGAGCAAAGTGGTCTAATCTTAGAGACACGTTGTTAGTTGTTTAGGTCGCTTAACACTGCTGCTGTGTTACTTACTTATGCTCCTGGTGCATCATTCCTTACCAGATGAGCCAGCTATACTGGCTGCTCCTGTTGCATTGATCTATATCGGCCAAGCCTACTGTAGCAGCCGCTTATGCTGCATAGATCCATACCGGCCGAGCCTGTTACATCTGCCATTCTGGTTGCACCCTATCATCAGAGACTGTCCGTATCCCTATCTCAACCCCTTGGACCAGCTGTCGCAGTACCGCTTGTCCCTGAGTAGCACCTGGTTGCCAGCGGCAGCCCAGTCCATCCTCACCATCAGAGGTGCTGGTAAAAATCCGGTGTTCACCAAAGTAATGCCTCTTCAGGTTAATCGGTACTGCGACCCAGTGGGTCCACTCCCGCTCGCACCTGCAAACATTACAATAAAACAGGCAATGTTTGATTTGTCCTGGCCATGATTCAGGTAGCATGAATTTTGGAGTCAGGTTCACTTTAAAGAGTAGTTTGATGGATAGTCACATACAGGTTTCAAATAATATATCTACAACAGCACTTTTTATAGTAGCCTGACAGCTCTTAATAGATCTTCCACAAACAGGATCATCATTATCCACTTCGTCTACTAGACCTGAAGAGTTGCCCTGGCCTCTACACTTTAATCCCTGAACAGGGATCTAGACTTAACTTTACACGCTACGATATTTCTAGCAATTTCTAGCGATATCGTACGCAAAACCACCCGCCCTCGTCGTGCATGCAATATCGTGTGATCGCTGCCGCAGCGAACATTATTGCTACGGCAGCGTCACACGCACTTACCTGGTCGGCGGCATCGCTGTGACTGCCGAACAATCCCTCCCTCAAGGGGGAGGTGCGTTCGGCATCACGGCGACGTCACCGCGACGTCACTAAGCGGCTGGCCAATCAAAGCGGAGGGGCGGAGATGAGCGGGACGAACATCCCGCCCACCTCCTTCCTTCCTCATTGCGGGCGGGACGCAGGTAAGGTGAGGTTCCTAGCTCCTGCGGTGTCACACACAGCGATGTGTGCTGCCACAGGAACGAGGAACAACATCTTTAAACAACCATTAACAATTTTTGGTTTTAGGACGACCTCTCCATGGTGAACGATTTTCACCACTTTGGAGGACGTTTAAGGTCGCTGGTAAGTGTTACACGCTGCGATACAGTTAATGACGCCGGATGTGCGTCACTAACGATGTGACCCCGACGATAAAATATTAACGATATCGTAGCGTGTAAAGCGCCCTTTACACAGGGGCCCTTAGGTTGGGGCTATGTAGTTGGACTGCTTGCTGATGGAGCAACCTGGAGTCAAGAAGGGTGATCACTTGAGGTAATTGACAAGAGTGTCTCTCATTCTTGAGAGACTTGTTAAAACTCTGGGACTGGAACTTCACATTGTTCTGTGATTTTTCATGTGTTTTTCTTTCTGTTAGTGCAGCAAGGGTTAATTAAATTTTCCTTGTTATTAGCTCCTGGTTAGTTCACCTCCAGTGCAGCCAGTTTGTGACCACTCCCATCTCCTTTAAATAGTCACATGATCCATCATCTGATGCTGGTAATAGAATTTCATTCTGTTTCTGACCACCATGGAGAGAGGAAGTTCTCTTGAAGCTGCTGGTGTAGCCTAGCTGGCTGCAGCCGTGGTGTCTGGCTGCACCAGTGAAGTTTGTTTTTATATCCTTTTGTCTATGTTCTCCTGTTTGTCCTCCTTCCCCTGTGTGTCGTTACTGTAGTGGTGACATGTAGCGTACTCACCGGCCTTGTCACTATCCATGGTGAATAGAGGGACAGTAAGGTACTCCTCTCTTTTACCATCACCGTTGATACCCATGTATTTTGCCTTGGACAAGAGTTGGTACAATCTCATCTGTCACGCCGTGTGTTGGACACTCGCCATTCCGCGTATGATAGCGATTGTCAGGAGGTCTAAGTTAGGGACAGAATCAGAAAACAAGCAGTTATTCAGAATACGAGCTGAGGTCAGATAACAGGAAGCAAGGTTGTGGACCAGATCAAGCTGAATGTAATAACTGGCACTGTGGAGTAAGTGTACAGGATTTTAAATAGATGCAGCTCTGCGCAGTGCTAATCAGTAGAAAGCCTCATCCACCAAGATGCAAAAATGAATCCCTAAGTTCCCTATGTAGAGCCATTAGTCCCAAAAAAGACACTGAACCGTCATGTTATTGCCCCACGCCACTTGCATCAAAGGCACAGTACCACACTGTCACAAAAACAGAGAAAGCAGGCACTGACAATGTGGCGCCCCTGACCTGGTCAGGCACCACTGAGTACTGCACCCATGCTGGGGGCAGTGCAATACAGGTAATCAAGAAGGCTGAACGAGGTGTGACTACACAGGCGCCTAGTAATCGGGTCTCACACATCTACCTTTGATAGGGACCCCTGGGGAATCCAGGAGGGGGCGTAGCCTCCATGTCCACTCAAGGGATGTGGTAGAGAGCCTGGTTGCTAGGTTGTGTAGGCAGACAGAGTAGGAAGGAGGGAGCTGAGTCTGAAGTGGAGCTCAGGGAGAGCGGACGCAAAGAGGAGACCTGAGGCTGCCACTAGTCAGACAACGTACGCGCAGTGAATACCAACGGGGGAGATCGGTCAGCTGTTAGCGCCACCTGAAATCCACCCTAGGCTAGAGAGAGCAAAGGGGTGGCAGAGTAAGGGGACTGCCAGGGAGGTACCAGGTGCGAAAGGGTAACAGGTCCCAGTGCAGTGATTTATTCAATATTCTCTGCCAAGCCTGCCGGTGGGGGCACTTCAGACCCACACCATACCACCACAGAGTCCGGAGCCACATAGCAAAGAGAGGGCCCATAGTTCACAGGAGGCAAGCAGCCGGAGTGATCTGGTCCAGGCTACAAGCAAACGGGCCAAAAGAAGGGGAGAGAGGCATCAGCAACTTCCCTGGGCGACCCCAGCAGGGCTTCAAGCAGGGGTCACCCCAAAACACACAGAGCTAGGAAGGCGAGTTGGTAGTCACCCTCATCAGCCAGCCAGAAGGATATCTGGTTCCAGCCTGGTTCATCCCAGCTACGCCAGGGTTACTCACCCTACCATCAACTGTGAGTAAAAACGCTGAAAGACTGCCTGGACTGTGTTTGAGTCATTCTGCGCCTTGTGGTTCCACCCACTCAAAACAGGCCCTGGGGCCAGCCCTACTCTCGGGGGGCCACACCATCTAACTGCACCTACCAACAACCCCAGGCGTCCCTTAACCTGCAGTGGCGGTCCCCTGACCGCAATACCGAGAGTGGCGTCACGAAAATCCTAAAGAGAAGGTTCCCTACTTGTGACCAGACCATCCCACGTGGAGTCCCTGAAGGTAATGCATCGACACAACACCTGTGGGGCTTCATAACAAGAGTGTCACAATATAATTTTCTAAAATACCATACTTATAGGGTCAGAACTCAAAATTCCTGTTTTTTTTCCCAGCTAATTACTGCAACATCATTACTGTATGTAGTAGTATTTAAGCTATTGTGCAATACTGAACCTGCAGTATATAAAGAGTGATGACAAGGCAGTGGCACATTTACATATTTAGCACAGTGATTAACAGCAGCATTGTTGACATAACATCACCACTGCAGCCTCTACTCACAGAATCAGTGGCAGAGAGCAAGCGCTTGACATGGGCGGGGTAAGATTTTATCATTTATTTTCATACAGCCATGGCAAATAGTAAATAAAATTGAATGGGGAAAACCTGTTTAAGTCGGCCACACACACATTAGATGGCTGTGTCGGCTATACTGTTTGCCTGATAGCCAACTCATCTGACTCTCCCATACACAGGAAAGTTTGCATGGCTGAGCACTCCTGTATTCTCTACAAGGAAGCCACCTGCTGACACGTCATCCAGTAGCTGATCTCAGAGAGAACAATACAAATGGCAGTCTGAAATAGGACATGTTTGATCGACATCCCCACCATGAATCCTCCAACAGCCGTATACACATTACACTGTCAGACGACCCCTTTGATATCTGCTGGTTCAGTTGACATTAGTCTAATGTGTATGTAAGCTTTAAAGGGGTTGTCTGGTCTAAAGGTGGCTTTACACGCTACGAGATCACTAAAGCGAACTCGTTGGGGTCACAGATTTTGTGACACACATAGGGCCGCTTTAGCGATGTCGTTGCGTGTGACACCTATTAGCGATTTTGAATCGTTGCAAAAACGTTCAAAATCGCTAATCGGTGACATGCCCCCCTCTTTCCAAATATCGTTGCTGCTGCAGTAACGATGTTGTTCCTCGTTCCTGTGACAGCACACATCGCTACATGTGACACCGCAGGAATGAAGAACCTCTCCTTACCTGCGTCCCGCAAGCAATGAGGAAGGAAGGAGGTGGGTGGGATGTTCGTCCCGCTAACTCCGCCCCTCCGCTTTGATTGGGCGGCCGCTTAGTGACGTCGCTGTGACACTGAACGAACCGCCCCCTTAGAAAGGAGGCGGTTCGCCGGTCACAGCGATGTCGCAGAACAGGTATGTGCGTGTGACGCTGCCGTAGCGATAATGTTCGCTACGGCAGCGATCACCACATATCGGCCGTATGATGGGGGCGGGTGCTATCACTCTCGACATCGCTAGCATCGGCTATCGATGTCGCAGCGTGTAAAGCGGCCTTAAATCCATAAGTCTGCATTCACGCTATGTGTCCCTCTATGTGACTGCAGGCTTGTGAATCCTCACATCACGCGCACTGTACATTGTAAGGATCCAGTGGTTTTATAGCCGGGAACAGACGTAACATGGCCACAAGTATACAATATGCATACTCCCAGCCAGAAACCAAATAGACGGGTGGGGCTTTGTTGAATGCAAATGTATTGTGCTAAGCTGCTGCCCTCTAGTCGGACTCTGGCCAGGAATATGCATATTGCATACTTGTGCCACGTGACCGCCGTTCCCAACACTGACACCGTAGAATTGACGGGCCCCACGGGGTCTTGGAAATACTTGTCACCGGGCCAGTGAGAGTCAGGGGATGTCACGGGTGGGCCTGCCCGGTTTCGTGACCCCGTCAGTGTCAATAAAAGGGATGGATGATGGGATGATGAGGATGAAGAGGTTGAAGATATTGGGACTAGTTGTCTCGTGACGCCACCTGTGGTGTGCGGCCAGGAATTAGCCGCCACTGCGGGTGCTGTCCTCTGAGGCAGATGGTGTCGCAGCTCGGATGGTTCGGCTCCCCACAGGTAGAGCCAAGCCCCAGGGGAGGATGATTGTGGTAGTAGTGGCCATTGGCGCCGGAGCATGGGGCGCTGGCGCCGGCAATGATGGGCAGACACAGTGGTTGCAGTTCAAAGTCTTTACTCACTGTATGCTAGCCACCCACAGAGTGCCGGTTTCCGCTGTGATGGGCTCCAGCCGATTCCGGTTCCTTCGGAGGTCAGAACCGGTGCGGTAGTCTACGAGCCCTTTCTCCTTGCGCTGTGTGTGGATTCCTGTGGCATGAAGCTACACAGGGTCCCCTGTACTTGTAAGTTACTTCCCGTCCCATTTGCAGGCAGCGCGAGTCCTTTTTGCGGCCTGACCGTGATCGTGATTCCGAGCTCTATTTGCCACTGTGCTCCGGGATCTTGTGGTGGCCAGATGGATGTGAAATACCCATGTCCGGCAAATTCTGGGGGCGCAACCTGAAATGTACACCACCTTAGGACTCTGCAACCTAAACTGCGCCGCTTCCAAAGGAGCAATTAAGCTCTCCCCTCAGCAACCGTATTTTCTCCTATGTCCCACAGGGGCTACCAGTGAACCAGCTCCTCTCCTGTCAGCCTCCCTAAGCCAACTCTATGTCTCTGTGTGTATGTGTCCTCCTCCTTCTCCCCTGGTGGTCAATCCTCCCCTCAGTCCCTGTCGCTAGTGGGTGGCTGTCCCAGTGTTTGGATGGCAACCTTAAAAGGGTGGTTCACCCATATTTTTTATTGTCTAGTTCGATATTATATTGAGAAACAATGTTTCTCTCAAATACCTTGTGTTGGCAATAGTGCCTGTGAGAGGCACTATTGCAGACCGCTGTTCCCCATTCCGGTGACGTCACATCAAGTTCCGCACACGTCACATTCGTGCGGCCGGATGCAGTCTTCCTGACTCACTGAGCTGTGAGCGGTGTTTCACCGCTTGTCACAGCCGATCTGCTCCCTGTTCCCTCCTCTCTCCTCCCTCACAGCAGAACGCTGCAAGCAGGAGATACGCTGTGCTGTGAGGGAGGAGGGAGGAGGGAGCAGGGAGCAGATGGGCTGTGACAAGCAGTGAAACACCGCTCACAGCTCAGTAAGTCAGGAAGACTGCAGCCGGCCGCATGGATGTGACTTGTGCGGACCTTGACGTGATGTCACCGGAGCGGGGAACAGCGGTCTGCAATAGCGCCTCTCACAGGCACTATTGCCAACACAAGGTATTTGAGAGAAACATTGTTTCTCAATATAATATCGATCTAGACAATAAAAAATATGGGTGAAGCACCCCTTTAAGACCCGACCCTAGCCCGGTCCCCAGTGGGGAGGGCAACCTACTATATGTATGGAATGAATGAATGTAGAACCGGCACCGACCTCCTTCAGACACGGGATGAGCACCGCACCCTAAGTAAGGTGCAGTATCCTGTAGCAACTGAAGCCTCAGGGGCGCTACAGAATCCTCACAGGGCACAGTGCCTGAGATGTGAGGACACAGAGTGACTGCAGACTTCTGGATTTCTACTGGACAACCCCTTTAAAGAGTAGATTAAATTTATTTAGAGCTTCTAACAAAACTTATCAGTTAACACAAACATTCTGGTTTACATTAGAGGCTTACCCTGCCTGTAAGGGTACCGTCTCACTAAACGACGTACCAGCGATTCCAACCACGATACGACCTGGTCAGGATCGCTGATACGTCGCTACAGGGTCGCTACTGAGCTGTCAAACAGTCAGATCTTCCGAACGACGCAGCAACGATACGGTGGTTGCTGGCACCTTGTCACATAGCACGATTCAAATCTTGACTAGTAACATAGGTGTGCATCTACATTGCCTTTTCCGCGCCCCCTCTGCTCCGATTGGTGGTTGTAACTGCGTTGTGACTGGGCAGCCTTGCCTTTAGAAAAGGCAACATAATAGCGCTTCCATCCTTCTCCATCCTTGTCCATCCTACAGTCCCGATGCAGAATGGATTGTATTACAATCTGCTGCTACATGCGGTCCGGGACAAGTGAATTCAGCTCTCTGAAATGTACTGCGATCTACAAGCCAGAAAAGAGGATGGAAGCGGCCAATCCGAACGCAGTAGCGATCACGAATCAGAACAGAGAGGGCGCGGAAAACAACAAAGATGGACGCCCACGTGAGTCGCGAACGAGGTCGTTGGGTAAGGTGTCAAACACACCGATGCGTGCTGCCCTGCGGGAGCCCGACGACCAAAAAATGAACCAGAACAGTGTGTAACGATCAACGATTTCATAGCAGGAGCCAGGTCGCTGCTTAGTGTCACACACAGCGAGATCACTGATGAGGTCACTGGTACGTCACAAAACCTGTGACTCAGCAGCGATCTCGCTATGTGAGAAGTACCCCTAAGTTAAAGTGAAATGTGCTAACCCATTGTGGTGTTGTCAGCCACCATACAGTGCACGCTTCAAGAGAGCTTCATTTAGAGAGATAGTATAAAAGATTAATTAAGTCAGCTCTTCTATAGATAAAAGTCTTTGTATCCCTTTTATTGAAAATCTTTTAAGACCAGCTATAAGCACACAAAAGGTTATTCGGAAATAACTCTGATACTCATAGCCTAGCCTTATGCATGTTTTAACAAACTGCAGCTGTGTGAGCATCGTGAACCATGCAGTGTGAATCCTCTGAATAAAATCTAACCTTAGTTGGCTACAAATAGAAATAAAACCACATGGATTGGATGGAAGTGCAGCTGAAACCCCACTTGCCCATAGTGGCCAATGGTTGTAGACAAAATGGGGCCCTGGGCAAAAGGCTAAAGTGAGGCCCTAAATGCTAACATTTTGCACACACACACATCAGATCACACATTTTTCTTTTTAGAGTATATTTGTTGCTGCAATAGATACATACTATATTTAATATGCTTACGATATTTGGATGCCCATTATAATTGTTTTGTCTTCCACAGCCTGCAACATTTTTGGCACACATTCTGTAACCTTCCATGCTGTAACATTCTGATAGTTTTAATGGAATCTGTTACATAGCCTTCATCACAAATGTGAGCGCCATGACCATTTTCCTTTTAGCAATTTTGTTTTTTCCTCCCCTTCTTCCATACTTTTTTTATTTTTCCATTAATTTATCCGTATAATAGCTTGTTTATGTCGGTCGAGTTTTGCTTTTGAAAGACATCATTCATTTTGCCATATAGTGTACTGGAAAACTTGAAAATAAATTCAAAGAGCGATGAAAATGCAAAAATAGTGTAATTACAATTCTTTTTTTTAGTTTTTTATTTACTGCATTCACTATATCGTAAAACTGACCTGGCAATATGATTCTCCAGATCAGTACGAGTACATAAATATCAAACACGTACAGTCCCTGACAGAAGTTCTGTCACTTATCCATGTTATGTAAATAAAAGCTTTTAACCTGACTTTAAATTCATCCATTGGTTTTATAAATTACTCTTTTGAAAGCTGAAACCCTCCCAAATTTGGTTTAGGTTATGAAAATATAGTTGCTGCAAAGCTGAAATATTGATCATTTAATGAACACAGAAAAGTCAGATTTTGGCAAGACAAGTTTTGTCACCCACAGAAAGTAATGTGAAATTCAAACAAATAATTACCTTCTAATACAAAGATATGTTGCATAACATTGGTGAATGAAGTTATGATGCTATTAGAGCCATATTTACCGTATTTTTCGGACTATAAGACGCACCGGACCATAAGACGCACCCTAGTTTTAGAGGAAGAAAATAGGAAAATAAAATTTTAAGCAAAAAATGTGGTCATGACACACTTATGGGGCGAGGATCTGCTGCTGACACTTTTATGGGGTAATGTCCTGCTCATATACTCCCCAGCCTGCTCATATACTCCCCAGCCTGCTCATATACTCCCCAGCCTGCTCATATACCCCCATCCTGCTATATACCCTCATCCTGCTCATATACTCTCCATGCTGCTCATAATATACCCTAATCCTGCTCATATACTCCCCATACTGCTATATACCCTCATCCTGCTCATATACTCCCCATGCTGCTCATAATATACCCTAATCCTGCTATATACCCTCATGCTGCTCATATACTCCCCATGCTGCTCATATACTCCCCATGCTGCTATATACCCTCATCCTGCTCATATACTCCCCATGCTGCTCAAAATATACCCTAATCCTGCTATATACCCTCATGCTGCTCATATACTCCCCATGCTGCTATATACCCTCATCCTGCTCATATACTCCCCTTGCTGCTCATAATATACCCTAATCCTGCTATATACCCTTATGCTGCTCATATACTCCCCATGCTGCTCATATACTCCCCATGCTGCTCACATACTCCCCATGCTGCTATATACCCTCATCCTGCTCATATACTCCCCATGCTGCTCATAATATACCCCTATCCTGCTATATGTCCTCATCCTGGTGTATGGCCGCATCCTGTGGCACATAAAAAAAAATAAACGTTCATACTCACCTTACCTCACCTCACTCCCTGCAGCACGGCTCCTCTTACCGTCTATGTCAGCGGCAGAGCCGCTGAGTGGAGCCGTTCCCGTTCCCCTGCAGCATCGCAATGTCCTCCGGTGGTCTGTGCCGGCAGCTTCGTGTGGACACGTGCGCACAGCGATGACGTCATCGCCGTGCGCGCCGCTAGTCTCCACGCAAGTCAGCTGACCGGCATAGACAAGAGATCGCGATGCTGCAGGTGAACGGTGAGTAATGTGTACTGATTCACTGCCCCCCGCACTGATGATGATGTGCGGGGGGCAGTGAATACAGCCGCACATGATCACTCCAGGCTGCAGTTGCCAGGGGTGATCATGCGGGCCGACTGTTTATCCCTGCCCATCACCCCGCCCACCTGTCAGCGCCGGGTTCAGCACTGAGAGATGGGCGAGAGGATGGGCGTGCATATTAAATGAGCGGGCCCAGGTGGTCACAGCAGGCTGCTGCAGCCTGCTCGTGCCCCCGATGACTTGCTCCACCGCAGCACCCTCATTCCCTGCAGCCACAGTCAGACCATAAGACGCACCCCCCACTTTCCCCCAACATTTGAAGGAAAAAAAGTGCGTCTTATGGTCCGAAAAATACGGTAATATTTTGTGTGACTTCCATGAGCATGAAGGACTGCATCCATGCGGCTCAACAATGATTCATACAATTTATTGATGAAGTCATCAGGAATAGCAAAGAATGCAGTCTTGCATGCCTCCCAGAGTTCATCTAGATTCTTTAGTTTTGTCTTCCAAGCTTCCGCTTTCATCCTACCCCAAACATGCTCAATGATGTCTGGTGACTGGGCTGGCCAGTACTTGAGCACCTTGATCTTCTTTGCCAGGAGGAACTTTGTTGTACAGATGGATGTATGAGATGGAGCACCATCCTGCTGCTGAATTTGACCCCTTTTATGATTGGGAATGTAAGAGGTAGCTAATACTTCTTGATATTTTAGGCTATTGATATTGCCTTCCACCTTGCAAATGTTTCGCACACCCCCATACTGAATGTAACCCCAGACCATGATCTTTCCACCATCAAACTTAACTGTTTTCGGGATCTATACGGGCTCCAGTAGGTCTCCTGCAGTATTTGCGGTGGCTGTGGTGTAATTCAACTGAAGACTCATCAGAGAAATCCACCTTCTGCCATTTTTACAGCGTCCATCTGTTTAGCAGGCTGTGGGACTTGGCAAATCCCACATGGTTTTTAAATTGCCTTTTGTTTAGTGCTGGCTTCTGGGCACTGATTCGACTATGGAGGCTATTTCGAGACAGAATCCTACAAACTGTTCTAGTTGACACAGGGACTTGAGGTGACCAGGCCTTTTGGAGTTTTGCTGCAGTGGAAGAGGGGCTTGCTTTGGATTTTCTAACCAACAAACATTCCTCCTGAGCAGTTGTCTTGTGGGGTCTGCCGGACCTGGGCTTGTCAAAAACATCTCCAGTCTCTTCAAATCTTTTTTTAATTCTTTGTACTTGATGCTGAGACACATTAAAATTGCTAGCCACCTCTGCAGTTGATCTATTCTTCAGCCTCTTGATAATCAAGGCTTGGTCGCAGGGTGGATTTTTGGCATGTTGTCAGAGGTCAAGTTGCAGTTCAACTGAAGGTCTGGGGTGCATTATATGACCAGGCCACAAAACTTTTGTCTTGACCAAAATCTGACCTTTCTGTGTTCATTAAATGATCAATATTTTAGCTTTGCAGCAATTTTATTTTCATAACCCAAACCAAATTTGGGAGGGTTTCAGCTTTCAAAAGAGTAATTTATAAAACCAATGGATTAATTTAAAGTCAGGTTATAAGCTTTTATTTACATAACATGGATAAGCGACAGAACTTCTGTCAGGGACTGTATACTTTTTTTTTTTTAGTGATGCAAAAAATTCAGACATTTGTGAAAATAAAATAGTGCTTTTATCGCCATTTTCCAAGACCAATAACATTCTCATTTTTCAGGGTCTGAGGCTATGTGATGGGTTTTTATTGCACCCTGAGCTGACATATTTACTGATACCTTTTTGGGGTAGATAACATATTTTGATAGATTTTTATTGCAATGTTGTGGTGGTTTTAAGAGCATAATAAAATGTCATCCTTTATTAGTATAAATAATAAAAAAAGAAAAACAATTTTTAAAAAAACAATTTTTAATATTTATACTAATAAAGGATGACATTTTATTATGCTCTTTAAACAATTTAATTTATTTGGTATGCTGTGATTACAATGTTGTGGTGGCCAAAAAAACATAATACTAGCGTTTTTTTGCTACGCTGTTTACCAATTTGATTAATTTACTTTATATTTTGATAGATTGGACATTTCTGAAAGCAGCAATACCAAATATGTGTATTTATTTTTTTAATTATTCTCAATGGGACGTGATTTTAAAAATTTTTCTTTCACGTTTTGCAAAACTTTTTTTTTTTTTTTTTTTTTACTTTTTATTTTAGTAACTAGTCCCATTGAGGAACTTTAAGCTGCGAACGTCTGATCGCTTGTGCTATACAGAGCAGTGCACCTAGCTGAATCATGATCTCCTATGAACGACATTGAAAGGAGGATCGTCATGACAGACATAGGTGATGTCTCAGGCTGCAGTTGGAAGCAGGGAATAACGTGCTCCCCGCTGGCGCATTTTATGTTCAATCTATTTTTATTGGAAATTAGCAGAATTACAAAATACCAGAATAAAGTCATATAACAAGTCATATATAGAAAGCATCCTGCAGGTGTCACATACAAACAGGATATCAATTCTTAGATATTTTCAAAACCATTGAAACATGTGTACTGAACAAGTTCCTGAAATTGCAGTACCGAAATTAAAATTCAGAGATTATATGCAAAGAACGTATTCTTATTCAATACTTCAAAAATGTAAAGTTTGTGACAATGTTCAAATTGCTAGTGTTAAGAAGGGCAAACTCTGGCGTAGAAATGCCACATTTAGGAGTGGGGAGAGAGCAAGAATAGTAAGTTAACAATTTAGTATTTCTTTGCTCAATAGTAAAAACTTGCAATCAGGACTCATTAAGATTATGATTGAAATATTCCTCAGTATTCCAATATAAGATCAGTAGAAAATACCATAGGCATAAAGAGTTTGATAGTATAAGAAAAGAAAAAGATATGAAGGAGATAGCAAGAGGAGAGTAGGGAAGCGTGGGGAAGAAATTGGGAAAAAAGAGAGGAGGTGGAGAGGGGGTCATAAAAAGGGGGGGGGGGGAGGGGTTACTCTGAGGTCTACCTTTTTAAAACAATTTATGAAAGTCAGGTGAATCCCTAAACATTATCCAATCGTTCCAGGTCCTGTAAAATTTACCTCTGGTGTCAGCGCCGGCGGCGGCGAGCTCCTCCATCCTACAAATATTTGCCATCTCCATGTACCACTCGGAAATAGGGGGGATTGTGGAAGTTTTCCAGTATCTAGGAATGGTGGAGCGTGCCGCCGCAAAGCAGAACCGCAGAATATCTCGCTTATGATATGTGATAGAGTGAGGCAAGACGGAGAGGAGTGTTATCTTGGGACAGTTCTCTACCGTATTCCCAGTTATGAGATGGTAATTCGTGAGCACTTTTTGCCAGAACTGCTGTATTCCTTCACATTCCCACCAAATGTGTGTCATCGTACCAACCTCCCGTCCACATCTCCAACACATCGCCGACACCGTAGGAAATATTGAATGAAGCTTAGCTGGAAATTGGTACCATCTCGTTAAAATTTAAATTTTTTTTTCCTGTGTGGCGCACGTAACCAACAATTTATGTGTAAATAAAAAGCATTTTTCCCATTCAGCTGGTGAGATATGTTGTTTCAGCTCACTTTCCCAAGCCAACTGGTAGCTTCGTTTGCCTGAAGTCCCAATTTCATTGAGAATGCTGAACAGCTGAGAAACCGGGCGTTCAGGCTGATCTTTTTTCGTAAACAGTTCTTCAAAGGCGTTACATGTGTCTCGAACTCGGCCATTGGACCCCAGTGCGGATACAAAGGCCTGCAGCTGGAAAAATTCCAACCATTTCTTTCCTCCGCCCGGACGCTGAGCTTGGAGAAATTGGAAGGTCGGTAATTTGCCATCGATCAGGATGTTCCCCAACCGGGTGTCCTCCTCTGCCCTCCAGCCGCAAAAGCTTCTTTGTTGATAACCTGGGCAGAACGATGGAGTGGAGAATAAAGGTGTGAGGGGACCGATGTGTTGTGTAGGAGATATCTTATTGGATATTGTATGCCAAACCCTAAGGGTATCTTTGGTGAAGTCTGAGTACGAACCCACTTCAGAGCAGTCAGTGATGGGCAGCCATGGAAGGTGTCTAAGTGGTATCTCCAGTCCCTCCTGCTCCACCTGTATCCACTGCTTGGAGACCTTGTTAAAGTGCCAGTCCAGTAGGCGGGACATGGCCGCCGCATGCATGTAACCCCTAAAATTGGGGAGACCAGACCCACCACACGCCCTAGGAAGGGTCAGGGTGCAGAGATTAATTCTAGGCTTCAGCCTACCCCACACAAAACGAATGATGGCTGATTGAAGACTACGGAAGAAGCTGGAGGGGGGGGAAATGGGGATAGTCTGGAAATAGTATAGAAAACGTGGCAGGATGTCCATTTTTACAACATTCATTCTACCCATCCATGGTAGTTTGAGACCCCCGTAAGATTTAAGGTTTTTGATTGTACTCT
Organism: Anomaloglossus baeobatrachus; assembly: GCF_048569485.1. Taxonomy (NCBI): domain Eukaryota; kingdom Metazoa; phylum Chordata; class Amphibia; order Anura; family Aromobatidae; genus Anomaloglossus; species Anomaloglossus baeobatrachus. The sequence continues at coordinate 232,755,402 of NC_134356.1, forward strand.
CCAGCAGTTGTAGGTAATTGAGTGTGTAGAGCTTCGAGATATCTGTCGGTATGTAGATGCCCAAGTATTTGATGGTGGAAGGTCGCCATTTAAATGGGAAGTTGTTCCTTGCCCTTGTAATGTCATCCTGTGATAGGGAGATATTTAAGGCTTCGGACTTTGTAAGGTTAACTTTAAAGTTACTAAGGAGGCTGAATCTTTCGAACTCTTTCATTATGGCTGGGCATGAAGTATGGGGTTGGGAGACATATATTAGTAGGTCATCTGCGTACAATGCAATTTTATGGTGTTTATCGCCGACCTGAAGCCCCTTAATGTCTATGTTTCCCCTAAGTGCGTTAGCTAAGTGTTCCATGACCACCACGTATAGGAGAGGGGACAAGGGGCAGCCCTGTCTAGTCCCGTTTCTCACCGCAATGGAAGAAGATAATGTCCCGTTAATTCTTACCCTGGCTGATGTACTATCATACAGAGCATTCATTTTCTGTAAGAACCGGGGTCCCAAACCCAGTTGCTCCAGAGCTGCCTTCAGAAAGCCCCAATGGACCCTGTCGAAGGCCTTCTCTGCATCAATACTCAGAAGACCCAGTGGGAATGATTTTTTTCTTGGCCCTAGTGATAAGGGATAGAGTTTTGATCGTATTATCTCTTGCCTCCCGGCCCTTAATGAACCCTACTTGGTCCGAGTTAATAACGGAGGGCAAGAGTGGGGCCGGCCTGTCAGCTAATAACTTGGAATAAAGTTTAAGGTCAATATTCAATATAGATATGGGTCTATAGTTTGAAGCTAGAGATGGATCCTTCCCTGGTTTGGGGATCACGCTAATGTGGGCCTCTAGGGATTGTGGTGATAACCGTGTTTCTCTGTCTATTGAGTTGAACGTTTTGGTCCTAATCGGTGCTAATTGGTCTTTGAGTGTTTTATAAAAGGCCGGGGTAAACCCGTCTGGGCCTGGAGACTTTCCTGAGGGTGTGTTTTGAATTGCATTACAAATGTCAGATTCCAAGATATCTCCCTCTAGTGCCTCTACAACGAGATTATCTAAGGGGGGTAGGGCCGTCTCCTGTACATATCTCTCAATTTTCCCTGCCAGGACCGCGGGCTGTAGTTCCGAGTACTGCCCTTTGATATTGTAAAGGTCTTCGTAATAAGACCGGAAGGTTTCCAGTATTACTGTCGGATCATGAGATTTTTTATTGCCTCTAGTGGTAATACAGGGAATGTAAGAGGTGTTGGCCCGGTGGTGTAAGAGTCGTGCTAGGGGGTGGCCACATTTATCAGAGGATGTGTAATAATAACCTCGGAGTCTCTCTCTGTGTCGGGAGTATTTCTGATCCAGTAGGTCTCTAAGAGTTACCCTTTTAAAGACCAGTTCGGCCAGGACTGTTGATGTGCGTGTTAATTTATGCAAATTTTCTAGTTCGTGGATTTGTGTCAACAACTCCTCTACCTCCTTCGTCTTTTCCCTTTTAATCCTGGAGCCGCGTTTGATTAGTACTCCACGTAGGACGCATATCAATGCTTCCCATTGGGTAGGCAAAGAAGTCGGGTTAGAGCTATGTATTTGCGTAAAGGAGTCAATTGAGGTTTTCAATTCCTCTAGGCAAAGAGTGTCCTTAAGTAGATTATTTTTCAGTCGCCATGTCCACGAGCGTTGGGGAAAAGATGGGACCTGAAGGGATACGTAAATTGGGGCGTGATCGGACCAGAGAATTTCCCCCATGTCTGCCTGTGGGTTCCAGGCCAGGGCCCCGTGACTCACCAAGAAGAGATCTATTCTGCTGTATGTATTGTGTGGTGGGGAATAATATGTATAGTCTCTACCTTGAGGATTTAGAGTTCTCCACACATCGATCAGCCGGAGGGCATGAAGGGTCCGATTCAAGGCACGAAATTCTCTGGTACGAGTGGTGTTCTGTCCAGATGATGAGTCCAAGGCCGAGTTCATTGTGAAGTTGAAGTCACCTCCAATTACTGTTGTCCCTTCTGCAAAAGCAGCGAGTAATGCTAAAAGGGTTCTGCAATGAGAGATCTGGTTAGTGTTGGGAAGGTACCAGTTTGCCAGTGTGAACAGTGAGTTTGCCATTTTCAATTTAAGGAAAATATATCGACCCTGTTCGTCAATGCTTGAGTCTACTATAGTGTGTACCAGTTGTTTATGGAGTGCAATCGAGACCCCTTTTGATCTGGATTCGGGGTTGGTACTATGAAACCACACAGGAAAAAATCTGTCTCGAAATGTGGGTACATGATCTTTTTTAAAATGTGTCTCCTGTAACATAAGGACGTGGACTTGTTTCTTATGCATGGAGTACAGGACCTGCGAACGCTTTTGAGGGGTGTTGAAGCCTCGTATGTTTATTGAACAACAGTTAAGCGTAGTCATATTACTCTGGGGACCTCAGAGGTCTGAGGAGGGGAGTCAGGTGTTGGCAAAGGTATGTGTCAGACGCTAGGAAATGGGAAGGGGGAGAGGTCTAGAGGGTTAAGTTCAGGTAGGTAAGTAGGACTGGCAGTAAGGGGAAGCAAGAAAGGGAAAAAGGAGAAGAAAAAGGGGGAAGAGAGGGGGAAAAGAAAAGGAGAGGGAGTGAAGAGGAAGAGGAGAATGTGTGAAGATATATAAGTATATATCTAAGTACAGTACTCAATGGGAGGGTCGGTAGGGGGGAAAAGAAGAAATGTAGGGAATTAGAGAAAGTGAGATATATTGAAGATGTTTGACTGTAAGTCAAGAAATCAAGAAGGGGGGGTCACTAGTTTCTACTCCTGCCCGCAGTGAGTAGAGACCCAAAAGGGGGACTGTCTTTCCACTAGGGATTAGTTCCCTGCTGGACCAGCCCCAGGTCCACGTGCTTAATACGGTGACCCTTAATCCTCAATCCGGTCACCCAGAAACATCCACAACCAGGAAGTAAGCAAAGACATAAGCATAGACATAAACATGAAACATGAAACATGAAACATCAGGCTAAATGGCCTGCTCTGATAATACTCCTATACGTGTATGGTAACATTTTACATTTTACGAAAACATATTACGTAAGCCAATGGGAAGTGTATGAGTCATGTAGATACCACCATCATATCGATAATCCGTTACTCAATGCAAGTGATAAGAAGACTGTCCACAAAAGTGAGAAGCAAAAGAAGACCAAAAGAAGACCCTCTTCCGGATCTTACTGTAAGGAAAGATCCTCAGAGGAAACTCTACGGGTTTTAAAGTAGTGTATTTCAATTCTAGGACGCAGATGGGGCGTTAGGCCTTCTGGTTCCTCCCCTTTGGGAGGTATTTCTGCTTCTCTGGACACGAGATCGTTGCGGGAGCGAAAGCATCGGGGCAGATAAACTCTCACCCCTTCTGTGTACCCTAGGCCAGTCCGCTGGAGGAATGTGGATCAAAGGGATCTGTAGGGCCGAGCAGAATTCCAGAAGATCATCTAGGTTACGGAGTACTCGTAGGGAGCCTGCCAGGCGTACCTGCAGTCTGAAGGGGAATCCCCATGAGTAGAGAAGATTTTCTTGCTTTAAGACATCAAGAAGAGGTTTGAATGCTCTCCGTTTTTGTAGAGTATGGCGAGAGAGGTCTTGCAGAAGCAGAATAGGAGTGCCTCTGAGTATAATTTGGCCCTTCTGTCGTGCTTTAATTAGGATATCCTCTTTTTTTATATATTTATGGACTTTGCATATGACATCTCGTGGGTTAGCACCTTGTGTTGGTCTTGGGCCTAACGCCCTGTGAGCTCTGTCCAATTCTAATTTAGCATCTGGAGGAAAATCTAATATCGAGTTGAACAGATGGCGCAGTGTTCCGTCTAGATCTTGTGGGCTCACCGATTCAGGGATACCCCTTATTCTGATATTGTTACGCCTTCCTCTATTTTCTAAATTGTCAAGCAGATCTGTCAGGTATTCAATTTGTGAGGCCTGTTCAGATAGCGCCTGCTCCTGCGTGGAGATTTGTTGTGAAACCGTTTCTGTGCGGTGTTCAGATTCCTCTACTCTTTCTGTCAATTGTTGCATTTCTCCTCTTATCGCGGACGATTCCGCCTTGTGTGTGGCTTCCATTCTTGTAATATAATTCTCCATCTCCTCCCTAGTAAAGCAAGCATTGTTGACCTTAGGGAGATCAACATATCCACTGTGGAGACACCATCACGTGTTTCTCAACGCAGTGATTCTAGAGTCTGTGGATGGACACCATGTTTGGTATAGGTGGTCTCCTTGACTGGAGACTGCCCTTCCCATGGTTGTTCCTTCCCGGTGAAAGACCTGGCTAGTTTCCTGCCAGCATTGAGAAACATGTGATGGTGTCTCCGCGGCTTTCTCATTTGCATACTTCCCAGGGGGCTTTGCTCTAGAATCACTGCGTTGAGAAACACGTGATGGTGTCTCCACAGTGGATATGTTGATCTCCCTAAGGTCAACAATGCTTGCTTAAGTAGTCTTTTACTAGGCATTGCCCCCACTAGCCAGATTCCTACTCCACACTGATGAGGGGCAAATACCCCGAAACGGCTGTCTGTGGATGGATACCATGTTTGGTATAGGTGGTCTCCTTGACTGGAGACTGCCCTTCCCGTGGTTGTTCCTTCCCGGTGAAAGACCTGGCTAGTTTCCTGCCAGCGTTGAGAAACATGTGATGGTGTCTCCGCGGCTTTCTCATTTGCATCTCCTCCCTAGTAGGGATGGTCCGTATCCGTGCCTTTAAATCCTCCCAGACTCCATCATCATGTTGTGAACCACTTTGTGTTGCTTCTCCTGTTAAGCTGGTAGCAGCAGTGGACCTGAGTAAATGAGGGAGCAGTCCTCTTTCGGGGGAGGGTGGCAGGGACATTATGGATGTTATTATATCCTTTTTGTTTGACATAGTGGAGGTGGTGGTGTTCATATCAGCATCTGAGGCCAAGAGGGACTTATCACCACTCTCCTGCTGTATACTCCAAGTTGTATTATTTTCAGGAGGACAGCAGTGTCTCTCATTAACTGAGCTGTGTGGTATGGCCACAGCTCCTGATGCCTGTCCTCCTGTGTTGCCTTGCAGGCCCGGGGATATATGCCAGGGATCTGTCCTTGGTATGTTGACTGTGTCAGCCTCCCCTGCGGCTGGACCTTGAGGACCCCTGCCTGTGTGCACCTCCCCCCCGCTGGAGCATCGCTGCTTTCCCCCTACCTCCGGCTGTTTCAGGCCTCGTGGCTCCATTCCCTCCTGCCTCCCCGCTGCCAACTTGCCTGAGGCATCTGCGTGCTGGTCAGTCTGAGACATCGCTCCTCTTCCTTGCTCCTGCTCTGATCTGGAGGGTGGTGGAACCGCTGCTGAACGTTCAGCGCTGTGAGCACCGGTGTCCTGCTCTGCACCCGCTCTGTCCCTCCACGCTGGAAGATTTGCAAGGGAGGCTGCCGCCGCCATCTTAGAGTAAGTTTGCTGCTGCCTTGGGCCGGACGCGCTTCTCAGAAATCGCGTGATTCCGGGACTGGAGGGCACCGAGAGGTCTGAAGCTCGTCTGCTTTTGTTCCCCCTCCGTTTGGCTGACATTGAGGGTGTTTCTGGCTGTGTACTGTGGAGTATTGTGGACCTGGGGCCGTTTTCAGCACGGGAGCGATGTTACCCGTGTCTTCTCTCCTCCATGGCCAGACCACGCCCCCGCTGGCGCATTTTAAATCACGCTGTCAGAGATTTAACTGGTTAACAGATGTGGGCGGATCTCTGATCCACCTGTCATTAGTGTGTCACGGCTAATGTGATCTCGGGAAGATCTGGGATCAGAAAGTCACAGCGTAAAGTATTGCTGATTGCAGATCCGCTTTAGTGCCGACTCATTTAGCCTGAGTTGGAGTGTACATAATTCCATCCTGTACTGAAGGGGTAAGGTTAATTTCTATGTTTCTGTGATCTAACAGGGAATAGTAACCTCAGCTACAGTCATTCCCTTCTGCTATAAATATCTGCTCCTCACTCTTCCCTATACCTGCTATAGCTCATACCTATACTGACCATGTTCAAGGAGCTCATCACTGCATAGCTGTGGTGTTGTTTCTGTTGCAGCTGCGAAGGTTCCTGCTGAAGAAACCAATGAATGCTTTTTGTTGTCTCTTTCTCCACCTGTTTGTCTTAACTTCCTCGTGTTGTCTTGTAGCAGTGGTGAGACCAGCATCTCACTGGCCTTCACTAGTTAGGGTCAGTTCAAAGGCAGTGGGGCTCACATGTCGTCACAACCCCACGTGAGCTCCAGCATCATGATCCCGGATATCGCTGGACCTTTATGAAGGTAGGGACATCCAGATTGAACCCTATGAATCTAGTCTTGTCCTGGGAGTAAGTGGGAAAATTGAGTGGGATTTGGTGCACCCACTGCTGGATAAGGGTTATCATTATGATCTTTACGTAGATAACTTTTACACCAGCATTCCAAAGTTCAAATCCCTCTCTGCCAGAGTTAGTGCAACCAGCGGTACTGTATGCAAAAACCAGAGCGAAATCTGGGGAAGCAGAGCCCAATGTAACGACAATATGCTTATGGTCAAGTGTAAGGACAAGAGGGATGTCCTTTTCTTCACCACAATACATGGTGAAGGCAGCACTCCCATCGCTGTCCAAGGTACCTCTTAACAGGTCCACAAACTAGACTGTGTCCAGAGGTACAATAAAAACATGGGGGGAGTTGATCTCTCTGATCAAGATCTCCAGTCCTACAGTGCCATGCAGAAAGTTATGGTGTGGTACCAGAATCTTGCCGTGCACATTATACTGATGGCAATGTATAATGTTTGCGTGCTTTCACAATGTGCAGGCCAGCCTGCCACATTCCTTAAGTTGTAGGAAGTAATGATCAAGACCCTATTGTTGGAAGTCTTGAATGAGTGGGACCCATTCTCTCTGGAACTGTAGGTGTAAAAGGGTGATAAGAAAGGACACCCTTTTTCAGTGTAACACCTTCCCCGACAAACCTGGCCTGTATATAAAAGAATGTTTCAAAGTCTACCACTCATCCATGGACAACTAAATTTATTTCTGACTAAAGCGAGCTTTACACGCTACAATAAATCTAACGATGTGTCAGCGGGGTCACGTCGTAAGTGATGCACATATGGCATCGTTAGTGTTGTTGTAGCGTGTGAAACCTATGTGCGATTGTACGAAAAAACGTTGATCGCATACACGTCGTTCAATTTCTAAAAATTGAACGTCCGGTTGTTCAATGTTCCAGAGGCAGCACACATCGCTGTGTGTGACACTCCGGGAACGATGAACACATCTTACCTGCATCCTGCCTGCAATGTGGAAGGAAGGAGGTGGGCGGGATGTTTACGTCCCGCTCATCTCCACCCCTCCGCTTCTATTGGCCGGCTGCCGTGTGACGTCGTTGTGACACCGACCGTCCCTTCCAGTCCAGGAAGTTGTTGTTCGCCGCCCACAGCGAGGTCGTATGGAAGGTAAGTACGTGTGACGGGATTTAATCATTTATGCGACACGGGCAACAAATTGAACGTGCCGCACATACGATGGGGGCGGGTGTGATCGCATACGAGATCGCATGTGTAATTGTAACGTGTAAAGCAGCCTTTACTCTAATTTATTGCATGACTGGATGTACTCTACATAACTTACATATTGCAAATTGATGCACTCTACACAACTCACATATGCCAACCTGATGCACTCTACACAACTTATTTATGCCACCACATTATAAAATTCATATACCATGAAGATACTAGATCAATTCCAATATAGCGTCACTTGTGAGGGGTTTCTATTGTTTTCACACATCAGGGGCTGTCTAAATGCAACATGATGCCCGCAGACCATTCCATCAAAGTCTGCATTATAAAAACATCACTCCTTTCTTTCAGAGCTCAACAGTGTGTTCAAACCATAGTTTCCCACCACATATGGGATATCACCGCACTCAGGAGACATTGCACAACCATTTTTGGGGTTTATTTTCTCCTGCGATCCTTGTGAAAACTAGGCACTTTACATCTATCATCAACACTGTCTCAATTGGGGTTCACAATCTACATCCCCTATCAGTATGTCTTTGGAGTGTTGGAGGAAACCGGAGTACCCGGAGGAAACCCATGCAAACACAGGGAGAACATCCAAACTCCTTGCAGATGTTGTCTTTGGTGGGATTTGAATCCAGGATCCCAGCACTACAAGATGGTAGCGCTAAGCACTAAGGCCAATCTTTCTTATTTTAATATTCTTGTCTTTTAACATATGTTTTTTTTTATCTATCTTGACTCCTGGCTTATTAATGTATAACCACATACTACTTCTTTATTAGCTTGGTTGGCGATTACATAGTCGGACATCCTGAGAGCAAGATACTTGAATACTCCTTTGGAATATCGTTGGCATATCCAACCATAAAATAGACTGGAATCATGGAGATTATCTTTAACTTTGTACAACATCTTGCATATTTCTCTTGCTATCTGTATTTATTATTTTACTTTCATGGTGTATTTTGTGAACATTTGCAATTATCTTTAATATGTGCTGAGGAAATGCTGCTTATCATTGCCTTTTCACGTATAAATTACTCCTGCATATTTGATCACTTCCCATTATATTATCTTCCTTTGTCTTTGGTTTTAATACTGTCCTTATTTTTCCCACTTATACATATCAATATCTTTCCTGAGTTTTATTTAATTATCATACTTTGAAATGGCGTATGATAGTTGCATTTCTTAGCCTTTATTTTGTTTGTTTATTGTTTGTTTTCTGTATTTGCCTCATTGTACTTGACAATCTATATTATATTATACCTCTATATTCTATTTTTCTTTTCTATACTTTCTTCTTCCTCACATTAATCCTCTATTTTCATATTTATTATTCACATTAGTTTTTTCTCACCATGCATTGCATTCTGTCTCTTTACCTTATTTTTTCACATACTTTGGATTAACCTGGCATAATCATTTCAACACTAACTTTTTACACAAATACACACATGCCTTTGGCGTTATTGTATTTATTCATAATTGTAAGTATTTTAAGACTTACCTGGTATAACTATTTTAGCACATTCACATAATATATACATATATCGTTGGCGCTATGTATCTATTTTCATTATCTTTTAAGTATTCTTTATACGTATTTGTTTTTCATTTTTTTGTGGTTATTATTTCCTTTGCTGTGTGCGATTATGTCAGTGGCTACTGCCTCCCTGTTGCCGTTACTGTGGCTGCGTTGTTAGAGATCCCGTTCTCTCTAGTTTTCTTTTTGCTTGCTCTGATATCCATTCCTTGCTCTCTGATTTTTATGTTTACTATGCCTCTTTTTCCTGTTTACTCTGCTCCTTACTCTCTGCCTCTTCTTCCTGTTTGCTCTGCTCCTTACTCTCTGCTTCTTCTTCATGTTTGCTCTGCTCTGTACTCTCTGCTTCTTCTTCCTGTTTGCTCTGCTCCTTACTCTCTGCTTCTTCTTCCTGTGCTCTGCTCTGTACTCTCTGCTTCTTCTTCCTGTTTGCTCTGCTCCTTACTCTCTGCTTCTTCTTCCTGTGCTCTGCTCTGTACTCTCTGCTTCTTCTTCCTGTTTGCTCTGCTCCTTACTCTCTGCTTCTTCTTGTTTGATCTGCTCTGTACTCTCTGTTTCTTCTTCCTGTTTGCTTTATTCTCTGTTTCCTCTGTTCGCTCTGCTCTTTTTTTCTTTTTGCTCGTAGTTTCTTTCTCCCGTCACTGCGCTGAACAGGTTTGCCCCCTCTCCTGATTAGCTGTTCTCCTCCCGGCATCACTCACAGCTTTTGGTGGCTTGCTTTGTTCATCATGGGAAAAGTGGGCCTGGATTGGCTGTTCCCAGGGCCCCCAGACCCCTGATAATAGCAAGATGCAATTATTGGGGAATGTCCTCTACCCCACACTGCTAAAGCTCAAGTGCGAATCTCATGTACAGGTTGCAAGGTGGGGCCAAAGATTCCATGCTACGCAAGTCAGTCCAAGACTACTGATGCTTACTTCTGTTCCACCCACAACCTCCTATCCGGCAAGAACAAAATGCAGCCAGATGGCCACACACAGGGTTCAGTGGGAGCATCACTTTGTTGCTGCCGGCCTGCACATATACTAGCCGTATGCATACAGTTTGCTCCACAAATATTTGGGCAGTGACTGAATCTTCGTTATTTGGGCTCTATATGCCACTATTTTTTATTTATAATGAAGCAACTGAGATGCAATTGAAGTGTAGACTTTCAGGCTTAATATAAGGAGTTGAGCAAAAATATTATATTCTTATTCGATTTTTTCTTTGCCTAGAATATTGATACCTTTTTGCACAGTGTCCCTAATAATAAGAGTGAAGCAGCCACAAATATGTTGAAGCTACTGGAAATTGGAGACTACAAAGATATTGGCAATGCTATTCAGTATTTAGCCTCTGGATGGATAAAATAATATCCTATACACAAACCTCTGTAGTTTTATTATACAGTGCATTGACTAAACCTACAATACACTTTTGAATATCTTTCTCTCATAGGCTGCTTTCTATTTAGCAGGATACAATATTACCACTGCCTTCCTTATCAGTACAGAGTAACAAATTGTGAAAGAATCACACAGCGTCCAAGACATATTTGGAGACTTTTTTTGTAACTGAGTGTTCGAGGTATAGAGCATGAGATCTAGTTGTGTATTTCTGTAGCTTGCCAGATAGTAGACAAGAACATGGGGCTGCGTTCTATCAGAGTCTCTATAGAAAGGATATCCATGCAGGAAGGAGAAAGGTGGGGCAAAGACTGGGTAGCATTTCTGGTTCTCTATTGTGAAAATCTTTGGAGGGACACAGGAAAAGGATGCGGAAGTTTCTACCGGATGAAGGAGGAAAGTTCAAACATAAACAGCTTCCAAAAAATTTCATTAGAGATTATTTTTCATTTCTCACTCTTTTGAACCCTTTCATGGCTGCATATTCCATAGAAATATTGTAACGACTTACGTGGCATTCCAATATCAGCTTGCCTTGGATTAGCCTATTTAAAAAAACACATATGGAATCAAAACACTTCCAAAATATTCTTTAGCATAATATATTGTAATAAGGATACACATACAGCAGACCTGGGCAACGGGCGGCCCGCCGAGCAGGGAGAGATCCTGTGCAGGTCCGCACAGTAAGTGCAGGCAGCGGAACGCAGGAGTCTTTCCTCTGTTCCCTGCCGGCACTAATTGTCAGTGACACACGCGCGCGCTCTGACGTTGTCAGTACTGCGCAGCGTGTGTCATTTCAAAAGTTCCCGCCCGCCCTGCAGGAGAAGGAGAAGCACAGCAGACGGAATAATTCATTCTGCAGGACCTGCGATGACGTCACGCCCATGTGACTGTGTGGGAGGAGACACGGGATGCCGGGCAGAAAGCAAGACATGCTGAATCCTGAAGGAGATGTGGACACATGATAACTGGTAATGAGAAAAGAGGGGACATGAGGGGGAGGGGGGTGCAGGGTGAGTGGCATATGAGGGAAGATGGAGCTGCAGGGTGAGTGGCATATGAGGGAAGATGGAGCTGCAGGGTGAGTGGCATATGAGGGAAGATGGAGTTGCAGGGTGAGTGGCATATGAGGGAAGATGGAGCTGCAGGGTGAGTGGCATATGAGGGAAGATGGAGTTGCAGGGTGAGTGGCATATGTGGGAAGATGGAGTTGCAGGGTGAGTGCATATGAGGGAAGATGGAGTTGCAGGGTGAGTGGCATATGAGGGAAGATGGAGTTGCAGGGTGAGTGGCATATGAGGGAAGATGGAGTTGCAGGGTGAGTGGCATATGAGGGAAGATGGAGCTGCAGGGTAAGTGGCATATGAGGGAAGATGGAGTTGCAGGGTGAGTGGCATATGAGGGAAGATGGAGCTGCAGGGTGAGTGGCATATCAGGGAAGATGGAGTTGCAGGGTGAGTGGCATATGAGGGAAGATGGAGTTGCAGGGTGAGTGGCATATGAGGGAAGATGGAGTTGCAGGGTGAGTGGCATATGAGGGAAAATGGAGTTGCAGGGTGAGTGGCATATGAGGGCTGCAGACTGACAGAAGGATGTGAAGGGGTGCAGAGTGTTTGAGAGGGGTAAGTTGGTGTACAGGCAGGGTGAGATATGTGGCAGGGTGTGTGACATATCGTGGTGTAGTGTGTGTGATCTGGGGGGTGCAGGCTGTATGGGGAGCAGGGTGTGTGAGATATGGGGGTGCAGGTTGTATGGGTAGCAGGGTGTGTGAGATATGGGGGTACAGGTTGTATGGGGAGCAGGGTGTGTGACATATGGGGGTCTAGTGTGTGTGATATGGGGGTGCAGGCTGTATGGGGTGTAGTGTGTGTGATATGGGGGTGCAGGCTATATGGGGATCAGGGTGTGTTACATATGGGGGTGTACTATATTACAGGTGTGCTATATGGAGGTGTATATAGTGGTGTAGTATATGGGGGGTATAGTGATGTAGTATATTACAGTTGTGCTATATGGAGGTGTATATTACAGGTGTGCTATATAGGGGTGTAGTGATGTAGTATATTACAGGTGTACTATATGGGGGTGTACTATATTACAGGTGTAGTATATGGGGTGTAGTGATGTAGTATATTACAGGTGTGCTATATGGAGGTGTAGTATATTACAGGTGTACTATATGGAGGTGTAGTATATTACAGGTGTACTATATGGAGTTGTAGTATATTACAGGTGTGCTATATGGAAGTGTAGTATATTACAGGTGTACTATATGGGGGTGTACTATATTAAAGGTGTAGTATATGGGGTGTAGTGATGTAGTATATTACAGGTGTACTATATGGAGGTGTAGTATATTACAGGTGTGCTATATGGAGGTGTAGTATATTACAGGTGTAGTATATGGGGTGTAGTGATGTAGTATATTACAGGTGTGCTATATGGAGGTGTATATTACAAGTGTGCTATATAGCGGTGTAGTGATGTAGTATATTACAGGTGTATTATATGGGGGTGTACTATATTACAGGTGTAGTATATGGGGTGTAGTGATGTAGTATATTACAGGTGTGCTATATGGAGGTGTAGTATATTACAGGTGTGCTATATGGAGGTGTAGTATATTACAGGTGTACTATATGGGGGTGTACTATATTACAGGAGTAGTATATGGGGTGTAGTGATGTAGTATATTACAGGTGTATATAGGGGTGTAGTATATTACAGTTGTACTATATGGAGGTGTAGTATATTACAGGTGTACTATATGGAGTTGTAGTATATTACAGGTGTGCTATATGGATATGTAGTATATTACAGGTGTACTATATGGGGGTGTACTATATTACAGGTGTAGTATATGGGGTGTAGTGATGTAATATATTACAGGTGTACTATATGGAGGTGTAGTATATTACAGGTGTACTATATGGAGGTGTAGTATATTACAGGTGTGCTATATGGAGGTGTAGTATATTACAGGTGTACTATATGGAGGTGTACTATATTACAGGTGTAGTATATGGGGTGTAGTGATGTAGTATATTACAGGTGTAGTATATAGGGGTGTAATGATGTAGTATATCGGAGGTGTATTATATAGTGGTGCAGTATAATACAGGTGTATATGGGGGTGTAGTATATTACAGGTATATGGAGGGAGTGTAGTATAATACAGGTGTAGTATATAGGGGTGTAGTGGTGTAGTTTATTACAGGTGTAGTATATGGAGGGGGTGTAGTAATGTAGTATATTGGGTAGAACTGAGGTAATTATATTAGTCCGGCCCTCTAAACCAATCCCAATTTCTCATGCGGCCCCATGGGAAAATTAATTGCCCACCCCTGACATACAGTATAAGCATGTGCTATTTCCTATTATTTTATTTAAGCCTTAAAGCCCATATGTCATAAAAGGGAGTTGTTCTAGAATTTACTTGTATTGGTCATAAGTGTCTGGTTGCCAGCAGGCTCCCTCTTCACATGAACAGGTGTACCATGTCATATGTCCTTCCTCTTTGTACAAACCACAGATAAGAGGACTTTACAGAGAATGGCAGTAGAACATGTGCAACGCTGCTCCATTTAAAGTTTATGTGATGGAATAGATCAGGGGTAGGGAACCTATTTTCTGCCGGAAACCATTTGGAAATTTCTACCAACCTCCGTTGCCTGCAAAAAATGATCAGCTTGAAAATTATCCTAATATATTTGGTCAAACAATTAATCAACTCACCTCTACACCCCTACTGTGGTGGCTGGAGCTGCTTGTCTTTGGTGTGGCTGTGATGTCCAGTGATATTGATCATGTTGCTTCTCACAACTGCTTTTCCAGGTTTGTCAGTCAACACATTGGTAAATCATATACATGACAAATGAGATACGGAGGGCACATACATCACAGGAGGGGCTAGGGTCACAGACATCACAGGACACGCTGGGAAATTCACATCAGAGGAGACAATGAGGTGCACAAATTACAGGAGATACTGGGGCATATACATCACAGGAGGGGCTGGGGCATATACATCACAGGAGGGGCAGGAGGCATATATACATCACATGAGGGGTTGGGGCATATATATATATATATATATACAGTCAGGGCCAGAAATATTTGGACAGTGACACAAGTTTTGTTTTTTTAGCTGTTTACAAAAACATGTTCAGAAATACAATTATATATATAATATGGGCTGAAAGTGCACACTCCCAGCTGCAATATGAGAGTTTTCACATCCAAATCGGAGAAAGGGTTTAGGAATCATAGCTCTGTAATGCATAGCCTCCTCTTTTTCAAGGGACCAAAAGTAATTGGACAAGGGACTCTAAGGGCTGCAATTAACTCTGAAGGCGTCTCCCTCGTTAACCTGTAATCAATGAAGTAGTTAAAAGGTCTGGGGTTGATTACAGGTGTGTGGTTTTGCATTTGGAAGCTGTTGCTGTGACCAGACAAGATGCGGTCTAAGGAACTCTCAATTGAGGTGAAGCAGAACATCCTGAGGCTGAAAAAAAAGAAAAAATCCATCAGAGAGATAGCAGACATGCTTGGAGTAGCAAAATCAACAGTCGGGTACATTCTGAGAAAAAAGGAATTGACTGGTGAGCTTGGGAACTCAAAAAGGCCTGGGCGTCCACGGATGACAACAGTGGTGGATGATCGCCACATACTTTCTTTGGTGAAGAAGAACCCGTTCACAACATCAACTGAAGTCCAGAACACTCTCAGTGAAGTAGGTGTATCTGTCTCTAAGTCAACAGTAAAGAGAAGACTCCATGAAAGTAAATACAAAGGGTTCACATCTAGATGCAAACCATTCATCAATTCCAAAAATAGACAGGCCAGAGTTAAATTTGCTGAAAAACACCTCATGAAGCCAGCTCAGTTCTGGAAAAGTATTCTATGGACAGATGAGACAAAGATCAACCTGTACCAGAATGATGGGAAGAAAAAAGTTTGGAGAAGAAAGGGAACGGCACATGATCCAAGGCACACCACATCCTCTGTAAAACATGGTGGAGGCAACGTGATGGCATGGGCATGCATGGCTTTCAATGGCACTGGGTCACTTGTGTTTATTGATGACATAATAGCAGACAAGAGTAGCCGGATGAATTCTGAAGTGTACAGGGATATACTTTCAGCCCAGATTCAGCCAAATGCCGCAAAGTTGATCGGACGGCGCTTCATAGTACAGATGGACAATGACCCCAAGCATACAGCCAAAGCTACCCAGGAGTTCATGAGTGCAAAAAAGTGGAACATTCTGCAATGGCCAAGTCAATCACCAGATCTTAACCCAATTGAGCATGCATTTCACTTGCTCAAATCCAGACTTAAGACGGAAAGACCCACAAACAAGCAAGACCTGAAGGCTGCGGCTGTAAAGGCCTGGCAAAGCATTAAGAAGGAGGAAACCCAGCGTTTGGTGATGTCCATGGGTTCCAGACTTAAGACAGTGATTGCCTCCAAAGGATTCGCAACAAAATATTGAAAATAAAAATATTTTGTTTGGGTTTGGTTTATTTGTCCAATTACTTTTGACCTCCTAAAATGTGGAGTGTTTGTAAAGAAATGTGTACAATTCCTACAATTTCTTTCAGATATTTTTGTTCAAACCTTCAAATTAAACGTTACAATCTGCACTTGAATTCTGTTGTAGAGGTTTCATTTCAAATCCAATGTGGTGGCATGCAGAGCCCAACTCGCGAAAATTGTGTCACTGTCCAAATATTTCTGGACCTAACTGTATATATATATATATAACAGGAATGGCTGGGGACATATATACATCACGGGGGGCTGGGGGCAAATATACATTACAGGAGGGGCTGGGGCTTATATATGTGTCACCCTGGGCAAGCCAGGGGACACAGGTCACACACCACCACACCCTACATCCCAGGTAGGAACATCTAAGCTAACCAAAAATCCTTGTTGCCTTCCTCCAGAGGCTGATGATTCACACCAGGGGGTGGGCCAGGCGGTTGGCTCCGCCCACCGAGGAGTTCACAGCTCTGGAGGCGGGAAGTACCAGGCAGTCTAGAGTTGGAGTTGAGTCAGGGAGAAGGACGTGGAAGGAGTGGAGGAGTAGCCCAGACAGGGCTAAAGTAAAGAGCTAAGTGAAAGTGAAGGAAGAAAAGTAGTAAAGGAGGAAAGCAGGAGTGGTGACAGAACAGAAAGAGTGTGCAAAGCCTGAAGAGTCCAGCTGAGTGCAGGGCAGGTCAGCAAGGTCAGCAACGGCGGTGACTGTCTGAAGGGGGACCGTTTGGAAGTTCCTGGAAGGACCCCGTAGGCTGTGTGCCCGGTGGTCTGGAGCAGTGTTCCGAAGGACAGTCAGCACCAGGGCAGGGGCCTCTCGGACCCCGGCAAGGCTTTGAGTCGCCGTAATTTGCCGAATCCATCAGTGAAGGGGACGTAGATCCCCCAACAACCAAGTCCCGATTGAAGGCAACAGCCCAGCCAGTGTAAGAGAGACACCGCCACCGCCAAGGCACCAGTTTCTTAGGGCCAGCGCCTGCGGGAAAAGAGTAGAGCTCCTCCGGTCCAGCTTGAAGCCGTGGAGCGGGTTACCGGTGGGGACCCATCGCAACCAACAAGTACACCAAGGTGCTAGGAAAAGGGACATCACCGTCACCTACCGGGAGAGCAAGTGTAGCCGTCCGTGGGACCGTCTTACCAGCCGTTTGGTTTACCGTAAAAACTGTGTCAACGTCTCAGGCTGAGTGAGTACCACAGTGCCGCAAGGCACAGCGCTGCCCCCGCGTCCCTGCGCCCACCAGGCCCTGCACCCCCCAAGCCATCACCGGGCCCCGGGATCACCAACCCCTACCCACGGAGGGGCAACACAACACCTGGCTGCTCCGCATCACCATCCCCGGGATCCCCATCCAGAGCAGCGGTGGTGCAATCACCACAACCGTGGGTGGCGTCACGGACAATAAACAATCCCCACACCCAACCAATCCCTTTCACTCACGGGCGAGGAGTGCCGCTCGAGAAACCCCCGGGATCCGGCCTACAGCTCGAGCCACCACTGAGCAGCGGCCGCCGGACCCGAGCAGAAGGGGGTGAGCGTAGTGTGCTGACACCCTCCTCCCCGCCCGCGACATATACATCACAGGAGGGGCTGGGGTATACACTGTGTGCAGAATTATTAGGCAAGTTGTATTTTAGAGGATTTTTTTTATTATTGATCAACAACTAGGTTCTCAATCAACCCAAAAGACTCAAATATCAAAGCTTAATATTTTTGGGAGTTGGAGTGGGTTTTTTTTTAGATTTGGCTATCTTAGGAGGATATCTGTTTGTGCAGGTAACTATTACAGTGCAGAATTATTAGGCAACTTTATAAAAAACAAATATATTCCCATCTCACTTGTTTATTTTCCCCAGGTAAACCAATATAACTGCACAAAATTTAGAAATAAACATTTCTGACATGCAAAAACAAAACCCAAAAAAATTAATGACCAATAAAGCCACCTTTCTTTATGATGACACTTAACAGCCTACCATCCATAGATTCTGTCAGTTGCTTGATCTGTTTACGATCAACATTGCGTGAAGCAACCACCACAGCCTCCCAGACACTGTTCTGAGAGGTGTACTGTTTTCCCTCCCTATAGATCGCACATTTTATGAGGGACCACAGGTTCTCTATGGGGTTCAGATCAGGTGAACAAGGGGGCCATGTCATTATTTTTTCATCTTTTAGACCTTTACTGCCCTGCCACACTGTTGAGTAGTTGGATGCATGTGATGGAGCATTGTCCTGCATGAAAATCATGTTTTCTTGAACAATACCGACTTCTTCCTGTATCACTGCTTGAAGAAGTTGTCTTCCAGAAACTGGCAGTAGGTCTGGGAGTTGAGCTTCACTCCATCCTTAACTGGAAAAAGTCACACAAGTTCATCTTTGATGATACCAGCCCATACCAGTACCCCACCTCCACCTTGCTGGCATCTGAGTCTGAGTGGAGCTCTCTGCCGTTTACTGATCCAGCCTCTGGCCCATCCATCTGGCCCATCAAGAGTCTTTCTCATTTCCTCAGTCCATAAAACATTTGAAAAATCAGTCTTAAGATATTTCTTGGCCCAGTCTTGATGTTTTATCTTATGTTTCTTGTTCAAAGGTGGTCGTTTTTCAGCCTTCTTTACCTTGTCCGTGTCCCTGTGTATGGCACACCTTGTGCTTTTTGATACTCCAGTAACGTTGCAGCTCTGAAATATGGCCAAACTGGTGGCAAATGGCACCTTGGCAGCTTCACGCTTCATTTTCCTCAATTGATGGGCAGTTATTTTGCGCCTTTTTTGCCCAACATGCTTCTTGCGACACTGTTGGCTATTAGACATGAAACGTTTGATTGTTCGGTGATCACGCTTCAAACGTTTGGCAATTTCAAGACTGCTGCATCCCTCTGCAAGACATCTCACAATTTTGGACTTTTCAGAGCCTGTCAAATATTTCTTCTGACCCATTTTGTCAAAGGAAAGGAAGTTGCCTAATAATTAAGCACACCTTATATAGGGTGTTGATGTCATTACACCACACCCCTCCTCATTACAGAGATGCACATCACCTGATTTACTTAATTGGTAATGGTTCTCAAGCCTATACAGCTTGGAGTAGGACAACATGTATAAAAAGTATCATGTGATCAAAATACTCATTTGCCTAATAATTCTGCACACAGTGCATACATTACAGGACACGCTGGGGACATATATATCACAGGAGAGGTTGGTGCATATACATCACAGGAGACGCTGGGAGCATATACATCACAGGAAAGGCTGGGGTATTTATACATCACTGGGAAGGCTGGGGCGCATAAATTACAGTAGACACTGGGGCTATATATACCACAGCAGGGGCTGGGGCTCAGGCATAACTGGGGGGCACAAACAGTACTTCTTGGAATGGACAGCACTGGTGGCAGCACGGACAGCACTAGAAGGGCACGGACAGGACTGGGGTACATGGACAGCACTGGGGGGTGGCACACATCACACCCAACCAGATCTGTATCCCTCCAGCCCACCTCACCAGAGCTGTATGCCTCCAGCCCCCCTCACCAGAACTGTATGCCCCCCATCAGATCTGTATGGCCCCAGCCCCCTCCCACCAGATTGGTATGCCCCCAGACCCCTCCCACCAGATCTGTATGCCCCCAGCCCCCTCCCACCAGATCGGTATGCCCCCAGCCCCCTCCCACCAGATCTGTATGCCCCCAGCCCCCCCATCAGAGCTGTATGTGCCCCCAGAGCTGTATGAGCCTCAACACCAGAGCTATATGCCCCCTAGTAACATCTATGCTACCAGTAATTTGTATGCCCCACAGTAAAGTGTATTTCCCCCAGTAATCTGCATACCCCTTAGTAACATATGCCCCTCAGTGAAAAACACAGACGTTCTTCACTGACATGTTAAACATGCATGTGTCCCTTCATACTCCGTGATTCACGGCACACGGTGGTTGTCCATGTGCAATCTGTGATACGTGATCCGAACTCCGTGATTGCACATGGACATATACTCACCTGTCCCTGCACCTGCTGTCCGTGGTGGTGAACAGTCCCGCGATTCAACATCCAGAGACTGCTCTCTCTCACCTCTGCAGCTACTTCCGGGTCAGCTCTGGCTGCATAAATGAATATGCATGCCATAATGAGCCAGCCAGGAAGAAGCAGAGAGCAGCTGCCGAACACAGCATCGCTAGAGAAGGGCGAGTTGAAAAAGCTTTTTATTTTCAATGTCCATATTTTTCTTTTACGTGTTTCACGGATCACACCATAGTGTGGTCCGTGGGACATCAGTGATGCTAGAAAAAAACAGACATGTCTCTGTGCGGCAATCACGGATATGCATGTACGCTGCACGGAGACACGGTCAGTGAAAAATCACTGATGTGTGCGCAGACCCATTGATTATAATAAGTCTGCATAGGTCAGTGATTCTGGGACATATAAAAACTAGCACATATGTACCAGAATCACTGATGTCTGAAATAGACCTAATGTGTATGTCCCCTCAAGCACTGTCTATGCCCCAAGACCCTCCTGTGATATATATACTATAACCCCAGCCCCTCCTGTGATGTATATACTGTAGCCCTCAGCCCCTCCTGTGATGTATATACTGTAGCCCCCAGCCCCTCCTGCGATGTATATACTGTAGCCCCCCCGCCCTCCTGTGATTATAAATATATATATAATATATAGAATTTTGTAATTTAAAATATTCTAATTTAAAAGAAATACAAGAAATACTACAAAGTTTTCATTAAGAATATAATTCAGTACTGTAGATATTTTTTCTGTTTACACTTATTGTTTATAAGGGTATGTGCCGACAATCAGGACACACTGTGTCCTAGACGCATTGGGTCCTGACCTGTGGGGCTGTAAGTCTCCTCCGCAGGAGGGCGCAGGAGACCACAGCTGCCCGTTCCCACGATCAGGGTTCACTTTGCTGCGGTCTCCTGCTTGTTTTCTCCCTACCGAGGACGCATGTGTGGCACCCTGGACAAGCCAGGGGCCACAGGTAACTACACCACCACACCCTACACCCCGATTAGGCACATCTAAGCCAGACACAAAACCCTTGTTGCCTTCCCCAGGGGCTGATGTCCACACCAGGGGGTGGAGCCAGGCGGTTGGTCTCCACCCACCAAGGAGTTCACAGTCCTGGAGGAGGGAAAAGGAGCAGATTAGCTTGGACAGTGAAAGTGGAAGGAGGGAAAGTGAGCAGCAGTGAAGTGGCAAGAGAGCAGACTGAAGTGAGTCCGGGTGTGTGGCCCGGACGGAGCAGCAAGGTTGGCAGACGGTGGTGACCGTCTGCAGGAGTGGCCTATCGGAGTTTGCCGTAAGGACCGTGGACGGGCGGTGGCCCGGCGGTACCGGACCGGTACACAAGGAGAAGCCAGCACCATTGGCAGGGGCTTTTCGGACCCCGGCAAGGCTAGGAGTCGCCGTGAATTTGCCGAATCCGTTAGTGAAGGGGACCTCCTGGGTTTCCAAACAGTCAAGTCCCGACACAAGGCAACCGTCCAACCGTGAAGGGGAGACACCGCCAAGGGCAACCGTTTCCCAGGGCCAGCGCCTGCGGGCAAAAAGGGGCTCCTCCGGCCTACATCCAAGTCGGGGAGCGGGTTACCGGTGGGAACCCATCGGAATCAACATAGAACATAGGTGCAGGGAGAGACAGTCATCACTAACCTACGGGGAAGAAACAACCGCAGCTGTCTGGGGGACCCGTCCATCCAGCCGTGTGTTTTACCGAGAACTGTGTCATCGTCTCAGGCTGAGTGAGTACCCCCGTGCCGTACGGCACAGCGCTGCCCCTGCGACCCTGCACCTCACCAGGCCCCGCAACCCGCCTGCCATCATCCCTACCTACCCCATCACCGGGCCCCGGGACAACCAACCCCCTACCCACGGAGGGGAGAAATAACAACTCAGCTGCTCCCTGTCACCGCTCCCGGGATCCCCGTTCAGAGCAGCGGTGGTGTCACCAAAATCACCACAGCCGTGGGTGGCGTCACGGACAATATCCATAATCAAAACCCCCACAACCAATCATCCCCCTTTTCACTCACGGGCGAGGAGCGCCGCTCGAGTCCCCGGGATCCGGTACACCGCTCGAGCCACCACCGAGCAGCAGCAGCGGCCGCAGCAGCCGGACCCGAGCAGTGGGAGAGTGCAGCGTCCCCTCCTCCGCCCGAAACAACTTGGCATCACGAACAGGATCTTACCGCTCTGCCGTCTGGTAGAGGTGCGCCTTGTTACCGCCGGAGGTGTCCGGCCGAAAAATTTCAGAAGCCGCCATCTTTGGCGCGAAAAGTTCCCGCTCGAGCATCTCCTCGAGTAGTGGAGGCGCGAAGGCCAAAACCCCGCCCCTGTAGAGGAGGAGCCGGAAAGAGGCTAAGGGGGATGGAAACAAGATGTCTGCGCCCGACGGAGCTGCTGGAGGAGCGGCGGTCGCAGCCGCAGTGGCACCCGTGGATGGGGATAGGCCTGCCCAGGTCCCGGCCGCGCTGGCGGGGGGTGCCGCGGTCCCAGCTCTCGCTCAGGTGATGCCGTTCTCCTTGCCCTATGTGCCCGGAGCTACCTGGCTGCCGCAGTACGACGGGAAACCTGATGCGTTACAGGTCTTCCGGAAGAAGCTTAGCCCGCTCCTAGAATTGTACCCCCTGACTGATAAGCAACGTGCAGCGGTAGTGGTGGAGCAGCTAACCGGTGCGGCTGAGCAGGAGGCGGAGACCTGGGCCGAGGGGGACCGGTTCTCTGTAGCCACCATCTTTGAGAAACTACAGACTGCCTTTGAGACCCGTACCGAAGCCGAGCTGAGGATGCAGTTTTACCAATGTCGGCAACGGCCTGTGGACAGTATTCGGGACTACGCTTTACGTCTGCAAACCGCCCTCCGCACACTGAAGCGGGTGGACACCATCAATGAGGCGGACAGCAACAAAATGTTAGTAGAGCAATTTGTGCAGGGGATGAGGTCCTCCGAGGATCGCATTCAGCTCCGGCTGTGGGCCCTAGAACACCCTGATGTGGACTTTGCTGTGTTAAAGGAACGGGCCATTAAAGCTCTGCAACCCCCAGCTTCGGAAGTCTTGGAACCAGCCCCGTGGCCAGTTGAGACGGCCCCCGTCGTGGTGGCCCCTGCCCTACCAGCATCTCCAGTACCTACAGCTCCAAGGAGCACGATGGAAGAACTGGCTGCCCAGGTCCGCTGCATGGATGGAGACCTTGCCAAGATCCTCGCCGCACTCCAGCCTCAGACCAGATCCCAGCCTCCGGCAAAGTTACAGCTCGCCGACCGTCCTGAGGACGTCCCCTGGATGCAGCGGAGAAGAACCAATGACTCACGGTATGGACCCCCGATTTGTTACAGGTGCAGCAAACCCGGCCACTACTCCCGACGGTGTCCGTTAAACGAGCAACCCCTGGGGCCATGGGCCAATCCTCAGAAGTAGAACCCCATGACCCCCCAGACTGGCGGGACCGATACATCGGGGCCCGACCCATCATCCCCGTGGCTGTGGACGGCATACCGGTGATGGCTCTCCTGGACACTGGATCACAGGTAACCACCATACCATACACATTGTATCAACGGTATTGGGGGACCGACGAGCTGGCTCCCCCAGATGCTAGTATAACACTGATTGCTGCTGATGGACTCCCATTGACACAAGTGGGATACAAACAAGTGGCCATGACTGTGGGGCGAGCTGAACTGCAACATCAGGGTATGATTGTGATAATGAATGAACCCAGTGATCATAACCCGAAGATAGTGCTAGGAACCAATGTGATGGAGCACTGTATGAGTGATGTGTTGACCCTACTGCAGCATCTGGCCGCCACGGCGGCGGGGAGCCGACAGAGAGCTGTGCAGCGTGAGATCCGAGCCTTGATGTACCGCCAGCATGTGAACTCGACGGGAGGAGAGATTGGTGGGGTGAGAGTGATGGATGTTGCCCCGTTGATTGTGTCCCCTAGGAGTGAGATGATGATTTGGTGTAGGGCAGCAGTAGGGCCTCAGGGGCGTGACTACCCTGCCATGATAGAGCCCATGCCCTCCGAGCACTGGCCCACAGTAATGGCCGCCCAAGGGGTGGTAGATGTAAAGAAGGGGAGAGTGCCCGTGAGGGTGCTGAACTGTGGGGAGGAAGAAGTCAGGCTTCCCCAGTATGCTACACTTGCTAAGTTGCTCCCTCTGGATCCCCACACCATCCGCGAAGCAGTTCCCCCAACCTCACCACCGACTGCCAGCACTCACCCGCCCCAAGGGGAGTTAGATGAGTGGCACCGACAGTTACATGTAGGCACTGACGATACCCCTACACATCACAAAGAAGGGGTATACCGGGTGGTACGGGAGTATGAGCAAGTTTTTAGCATACACCCCCTAGACTTTGGGCAGATTAAAGGGGTCCAACACCATATCCCCACCGATGAACACCCCCCTATCAAAGAGAGGTACAGGCCTATTCCCCCTGCACACTACCAATGTGCCAAGGACATGTTGAGGAACATGAGGGAGGCAGGGGTTATCAGGGACAGCTGTAGTCCCTGGGCCGCCCCGTTGGTACTGGTTAAGAAGAAGGACGGCACCATGCGGATGTGTGTGGATTACCGGAAGATTAACCCGATAACGCATAAAGATGCTTACCCACTGCCCCGTATTGAAGAGTCCTTGGCCGCACTGAGAACCGCGAACTACTTCTCTACCCTTGACCTCACCAGCGGGTACTGGCAAGTGGCCGTGGCACCCGAGGACCGGGAGAAAACTGCCTTCACCACCCCAATGGGGCTCTGTGAATTCAATAGTATGCCGTTCGGGCTGTGCAACGCCCCTGGAACCTTCCAACGGCTGATGGAGTGCTGTCTGGGGCATCTAAATTTCGATACCGTCCTGTTATACCTGGATGATGTTATTGTGTACTCCCAGACAAATGAAGCCCACCTGGAGCACCTGGCCGAGGTATTCGCGTCCCTTGCCAAATACGGGATGAAGTTGAAGCCCTCCAAGTGTCATCTGCTGAAACCCAGAGTGCAGTACCTGGGGCATGTGGTGGGTGCAGAAGGTGTCGCCCCCGACCCCGAGAAGATCACTGCCATCCAAGACTGGCTGAGACCAACCACAGTGAGGGAAGTAAGGCAGTTTCTGGGTCTGGTGGGGTACTACCGTCGCTTCATCAAGGGATACACGAAGATGGCTGCCCCCATGCAAGACCTCCTCGTGGGACAGACCAAAGGTGGTAGACCCCTCGGAGCCCCACTGATGTGGGAAGAGAGGCATGAGGAATCCTTCCGCCAGCTGAAAGCGGCCTTGACCGGAGAGGAGATCCTAGCGTATCCTGATTACAGCTACCCATTCATCCTCTACACCGATGCCAGCAATGTGGGCTTGGGGGCAGTCTTATCCAAGGTCCAAGATGGGAAGGAAAAAGTGATTGCTTATGCTAGCCGAAAGCTCCAACCGACTGAAAGGAATCCTGAGAACTACAGCTCTTTCAAGCTTGAGCTCCTGGCGCTGGTGTGGGCTATCACCGAGCGGTTCCGCCATTACCTGGCTGCAGCAAAATTCACCGCTTTCACGGATAACAATCCGCTGACCCACCTGGACACGGCCAAGTTGGGCGCGTTAGAACAGCGGTGGGTGGCCAGGCTAGCCAACTACGATTTCACCATCAAGTACAGGGCCGGTCGTGCCAACGTTAATGCTGATGCACTCTCTCGGATGCCCCACTTGTCGGAAGAAGGGTGCGAGGATGACGACCTCGAAGAGATCGAGTTGCCTGCATTTCACCAGCCACCAACTGAGAAGGTACATGTCCACCAACAACGGGTGAACCTGGACCCGCTGCCCAGTCAGGAGTGGCAGGAAGCTCAAAACCAGGCGCCCGCTGTCCGCCTAGTCAAGATCCTGGTGGAGCAAGGCGCTGCTGGAATAGACCCTGCCGCCCCAGCGGAAGCCCAACGCCTGTGGCGAGAACGGACCTGGCTGTATCTACACCAGGGGAAGTTGTACCATGAGCTGACTAACCCAAAGACTCATGAGAAAATCCGCCAGTTGGTGATTCCCCAAGCTAATGTGCCCACCGTTCTACAGGCGTACCATGATGGTGCCAGACACTTCGGATGGAAGAAGCTGGAAATGCTGTTGAGAGAGCGGTTCTATTGGAGCGGGATGCGGGAGTCTGTAGAGGCCTGGTGCCGAGAGTGCGGCCCTTGCACACTGAGAAGGAAGGACGAGGCCAGCCAGAAGGAGCCCCTACACCCGATTGTTACACATCAACCGCTGGAGCTGGTCGCCCTGGACCATGTAAAGCTCACCCCCAGCCGAAGTGGGTACACCTATGCTCTAACCATAGTAGACCACTACTCGAGGTTCATGGTGGTTGTCCCAGTTAAAGACCTAACTGGCCGTACCGCCGCTAGAGCGTTCCAGGCTTATTTCTGTCGACCACATGGATACCCTGAGATGGTGCTTACTGACCAAGGCCCGGCCTTTGAAGCGGAGGTGTTCCATGAGTTTTGTCAGTTGTACGGCTGCAAGAAGATCCGGACCACGCCTTACCATGCCCAAACCAACGGCATGTGTGAGAAGATGAACCACTTGGTCCTGGGCCTCCTCAAGACATTGCCGCTAGAAGAGCGGAACCTGTGGCCGGAGAAGCTACCTGACTTGGTTGATATGTACAACAATATCCCTTCCAGCTCAACGAAGTGCACCCCAGCATACCTGATGAGGGCTCGCCCCGGCCGGCTACCGGTGGATCTGGACATGGGATTGGAAGCCCCAGAAGCACTCCCTTCGACAGCTGAATGGGAAACTCGGCGGAGGGTACAGTACCGACAGATTCAGGAATGTGTTGAGAAGAACTTGAGTCGGAGACGGGAACAACAGGAGCAGCGCTTCAACCAGAAGGCGTCTGCTGGCGCTTTCCAGCCTGGAGATGTGGTGCTGAAGCGAAAGAGGAGGACCCACAAGCTGGATGATCAGTGGGAGCAAACCCCATATGTCATACAGCCCACAAGATGGGAAGATGGGAAGGCCTACCAGATCAGTCGTGACCAAGGGGGCACCTTGGCCACGGTTTCCCGGGACCATCTAAAGAAGTGCCCACCAGCATTGAGAGCAGCGGCTGAAGTTCCGGTTCCTCCACTAGCGGAGAAGGCAAAAGAGGTAATCCACACAGTGATGGGTGACTTCCCAGCGGACTGGCCTACACAGAACGGCGCGATGATTCTTCCAGTGATACTGTTCCCACAACCCGTGGATGAAGAAGTGATGGAGGCGGTCAACCGTGAGCCAGTGCCAGTGCCCAGGGGTGAACCTGTGCCCAACTTCCCTATGCCTCCGCCTGCCCCACACGATAGCAGGGAAGAGGAACTGATTGTTCCCTCTGCCCCACTGCCTGTCCCCACTGACACCGGACCCCGGAGGTCCACTCGGCCCAACATAGGTAGACCCCCACTTAGGTACAGGGAAACTGTTCTTTAAAGGGGAAAAATTGTATTGTGTGTTACCGTTTTTCTATTTTTACAGTTAAAAAGAAAAATAAAACCGGTGATGGACGGGCAGCCCGCGGACGGTCTGCATTTTGCTAAGGGGGAATGTGGCACCCTGGACAAGCCAGGGGCCACAGGTAACTACACCACCACACCCTACACCCCGATTAGGCACATCTAAGCCAGACACAAAACCCTTGTTGCCTTCCCCAGGGGCTGATGTCCACACCAGGGGGTGGAGCCAGGTGGTTGGTCTCCACCCACCAAGGGGTTTCCAAACAGTCAAGACCCGACAGAAGGCAACCGTCCAACCGTGAATGGGAGACACCGCCACCGCCAAGGGCAACCGTTTCCCAGGGTCAGCGCCTGCGGGCAAAAAGGGGCTCCTCCAGCCTACATCCAAGTCGGGGAGCGGGTTACCGGTGGGAACCCATCGGAATCAACATAGAACATAGGTGCAGGGAGAGACAGTCATCACTAACCTACGGGGAAGAAACAACCGCAGCTGTCTGGGGGACCCGTCCATCCAGCCGTGTGTTTTACCGAGAACTGTGTCATCGTCTCAGGCTGAGTGAGTACCGCCGTGCCGTACGGCACAGCGCTGCCCCTGCGACCCTGCACCTCACCAAGCCCCGCACCCCGCCTGCCATCATCCCTACCTACCCCATCACCGGGCCCCGGGACAACCAACTCCCTACTCACGGAGGGGAGAAATAACAACTCAGCTGCTCCCTGTCACTGCTCCCGGGATCCCCGTTCAGAGCAGTGGTGGTGTCACCAAAATCACCACAGCCGTGGGTGGCGTCACGGACAATATCCATAATCAAAACCCCCACAACCAATCATCCCCCTTTTCACTCACGGGCGAGGAGCGCCGCTCAAGTCCACGGGATCCGGTACACCGCTCGAGCCACCACCGACCAGCAGCAGCGGCCGCAGCAGCAGCGGCTGCCAGACCCGAGCAGTGGGAGAGCGCAGCGTCCCCTCCTCCGCCCGCGACACATGCGACTGCAGCAAACAATTGACAAGCTGCGGTCTGGAAAGATGCACCGCAGGTCAGTGTTTCCTGCAGAAAAAACAAGCACAGTGGGCATGGGATTTCTAGAAATCCCATCCACTATGTTTGTACTGTACAACGCAGCGTTTTGGACACAGCAAAAACACGCCACATCCAAAATTCTGCAAACACTGGTTGTGGGCACGCAGCCTTAAACAATGTGATCAGCAGTGCTGAAAAGGATTGGATGTGAGCATGACAGATTGCAAAATGGGTGTGGTTAGGGGCGTGGCCTAAAATTGCTGCTGCGCGCTACAGGCACCGCAGACTTTGTCCCTCTTTCTTGTCTGTAAAAGTTGGGAGGTATGCCTAATGGTATGGACACACAGTAAACGCTGCGTGCGCATCCTCCCATCACACATTGTGATTTAAAGGGCCGACACCCGACAAGGCCTCGGCTGCCGCCCGAGCATTGTGGTTCCCGGGAATGTGCCCAGGGGCTGCATAAAAAGTCATCATGGGCCGTTTACAGCCCGCAGACCTCCGGTTCCCTACCTCTGAAATAGATAGTCATGGGCTATATCAGAGGTCTCCAACCTTTCTGACCTTGTAAGCCACATTCATCTCTGAAAGACTTTCGCGAGCCACATCCAACTCCTGACTCCCTCACAGCAGTGACAAGCAGAGCCCCCAGAACCAGTAAAGTGACAGCCAAAGTTCTTGGGAGCGCACTTAGGGCAGGGCTGCACTGCTCTCCCTTTTCTTAAAGGGCCAGCACCTAACCCAGAAGTGCCTCTCGGTCCCAGCCATTAGACACAGTGTATTGAAGGCATCCTTCCCTATTGGGAGATGCCTGTTCAATGTATGCCCGTAGCTAGTCTGCCCGTGCTAGTTGTCAGGTCTCTGTGCTCTTACCCACACTCTGTACTGGCCTGTGACTCTGTCTATGTTCTGCCTAGTAGTGCCTGGGAAGCCACCAGTGTCCATCCTGTGTTCTCCAGATCCATAAGCACCCTCCACCTGCCAGTGACTACCAGTACCAATCTGCTCCAGTCCGCACCAGCTTCTGCTTGATCTGCTCCGGTTCCTGGAAATGGTCTTATTGTGCTAGCTGCAGAGGTATCAGGATCCCCCGGGGCTGCCTCCTGGCGGTTACCCATCAGCAATTTGACTGCTTCCACCTCCTGTGGTTGTGGTGAAGTTTCAGTAGCCGCTCGGGTCTGAAGCGATATGCTAATGACCCTCTGCTGCGAGTGTCAGCCGACGGTCATGCGACCGCATCACAGGTGCGGAGAAGTTGGAGGGAACACCTTCTCCCCATCTCCTCCGCAGCCTGTTTCTGCGTGTATTGCACTGTACTCAATTACATGCGAATGCAGTGCGATATTTCACACGCTCCCATACAGTTGTATGGGGGTGCATGAGTCGAGAGTCGCTGCAAAACACAGCATGCTGCGATTCATTCCGCATGCCGTTATGGCATGAGAAATCAATCGCAGATGGACACTGCCCCAATAGTTTTACACTAGAGTGAGAGAAGTCCGATGTGTTATTGGATGGCACTCGCTCGTTCAAAACGCAAGTGGAACTGTACCCTCAGCCTGCTTCTTGCTCTGTATAGACGCTTGTCTGTACAGAGCGATGAAGCAGAGCTGACATTGCTCTCCCTGTGAACTACGTCGGACTAAGGATTTTTTTATAATAAAGATGGAGTCTCTAAATTTTTTTTGTTTTATTTCTAATAAAAAAACTATTTTTACGTGTTTTTTTTTTACTGTTTGCTAGAAATTCATGGTGGCCATCTCTAATTTGGCGTGACACCATGAATTTCGGGCTTAGTACCAGATGATAATACAAAGCTGGCCCTAACCCCATTCTTACCCAGTGTGCCATCGCCATCAAGACCGCAGGACAAGACGGGTAAAGCACCAGAAAATAGCACTTCTATGAAAGCACCATTTTCTGGGGCAGCTGGGGGCTGCAATTCGCAGCAGGGGTGGCCCAGACAGCTTAGACCACCCTGCACTGAGAATTCCAGCCTCTGCTGCCTGGTTTTACCAGGCTGGCCATCAAAATATGGCGGGAGTCCACGCAATTTTTTTTAAAAAATATTTATTTAAATAATTAAAAAAAAAAATATTGGGCTTCTCTAAATTTTGATTGCCAGCCAAGGTAAAGCCAGGCAGCGGGAGGTGGCAGTTCGTAGCCATCTGTTGAGCGCTATGTCATTTTTTTTAGTGATCTATTTATTTTTACAGTGCTGTGATGTGAGACAATCACAGACACAGAGAATGGGCATCTGTGATTGCTTGTTGGAGTAACCTGAAACCAGCCCATTAGTTTGTACAGTATATGGAAGGAACTGCACACAGCCATAAAGCTTATAAAGGAGGTGACAGCCATGTAGTCTTCCTCAGCTGGTCACACCCACTAACCCGGAGGCAGATCATACACTCTAGGCTTGAACAAAGGAAGATGCCAGAATATATGGTCTCTTTCCAGGTATGACGTCATCTCCTTGGCTGGCAATCAAAATACAGGGAAGCCCATTAATTTTTTGTTTTAATAATTAAAAAAAAATTATTTAAAAAAATGCGTGGGATCTCGCTGTATTTTGATCGCCAGTCAGGTAACACCAGGCTGCTGGGTGCTGGGATTCTCAGCATGGTAAGGCCCAAGCGTTCTGGGCCCCCCACTTTAAAAAACAGCAGCCCTCAGCCGCCCCTGGAAATGGCGCATTGTTTCTTAGCGGCATTTCCAGGTGCTTTTCCAGGCTCGTCCAGCGGCCTTAATGGCGGTGGCAAAATGGGTAATAAAGAGGTTAATACCAGCTTTGTATTCTCAGCTGGAACTAAGCCCAAAATTCATGGTGTCACGCCAAATTAGACATGGCCACCATGAATTTCTAGTAAACAGTAAACATTTAGAGACTCCATCTTTATTATTAAAAAAATCCTTAGTCCGACATAGTCCACAGGTAGAGCAATGTCAGCTCTGCTTTATCGCTCTGTACAGACAAGCACTTCTACAGAGTGAGAAGCAAGCTGACACTGACAGTGACAGTCAAAGTTCAATTAAGTCCATGGCTAAGCCATGGACTCGGGTGAACGCTGACATAATCGCAAACACGGGCAAAAAAAGCCAAAGACTGCCGAGTGACGAGCAGTGCAGCGCATACTGAAGTTAAGGATCGGACCCGGATGCAGAAGTGGTCTGCAGGACACGTCTCGGGACCATTAAGTATAATAACAATGTTTATTATTAACTATATTCTTTATTTTACAGCCCTTCCCATAACTGTAAAGTCCAAGCTCGGGGTTCAGACGCAAGTTCGCGTTATCTCCGGCCCCAAACTCAAACTTTACAAGAAGCTCAGGCGAGTCTCCCAATTCTGAGCATTGGAAGGTTCTCTCATCTCTACTCACTAACACAGTTTTGACAAATTTGTGATCAATGTATGAGAGAAAAGGGCCTTTTGTGTACATTAGAAAGCTCTTAGGGGTACTTTGCAAACTAGGACAGCGCAAGCCGATGCTTGCGATGCCGAGCGCGATAGTCCCCACCCCCGACGCAGCAGCGATATCTTGTGATTGCTGCCGAAGCTAACTATATTGCTACTGCAGCTTCACATGCACTCACCTGCCCTGCGACGTCGCTCTGGCCGGCGAACCGCCTCCTTACTAAGGGGGCGGGTCGTGCGGCGTCACAGTGACGTCACACAGCAGGTCGCCAATAGAAGTGGAGGGACGGAGATGAGCGGTACGTAAACATCCCGCCCACCTCCGTCCTTCCGCATAGCCGGTGTGAGCCGCGGTGACGCAGGTAGGAGATGTTCCTCGCTCCTGCGGCTTCTCACACAGCGATGTGTGCTGCCGCAGGAACGAGGAACAACATCGTACTGTCGCTGCAGCTACATTATAGAAATGTCGGACACTACACCGATGATACGATTACGACGCTTTTGCGCTCATTAATCGTATCATAAAGGATTTACACACTACGATATCGACAGCGACGCCGGATGTGCATCACTTTCGATTTGACCCCACCGACATCGCACCTGCAATATCGTAGTGTGCAAAGTACCCCTAAGACCTTTGAGTTCAGCTCATCAAAAAATGGAGCAAACAGAAAACAGAAGTGTTGCGGTTTTATTTTTTGTTGAGTATAGTTAAATTGAAATTGTCTGATGATCACTGATGTTTGCTGTTGGTAATTGATAATTGGTAATTGATAGTGGCATCTAAATGGTTAAACAGCAGTAACTGGAGCTAGCTCCAGCCACTGCTTTTACAGGCAAGTGCCAGCTGTGTAACACAGACCGCTCCATACATCCACTGTGATCATATGATGTAAATCCATGTGATATGGTTGCAAAGGGGTTAAACGGCATCTGTAAGCTGGTACCTTGAAATTCTTTATTTTATACTCTTTCTATCTATCGTAAGAAGACATTGGATAAAGTGGTTCACAGTGTGTATGTGTCACCAAGGTGGCTGGCCTCCGTGATGTAAATCCCGGGATGTCTTTACAATAACACTAGGTTACTGAGTAGTTTGTTTGTTGTAAATTCCGGGTTCTGGGTTTAGGAGTACACAGAGATCCTGGTTGGGAAAGGTTGCTCTTGTACTCCAGCCTGGTGTAACAGGCCAGATTAACATCCTGCTCAGACTATACCCGAGGGTAAAGAGGCCTAGGCCAGATTATACAACGAGTACATTATGGCCTAGGCCAAATTATACTCCTCCAGGCCAGAATATACCCCATGGGTGTTTAAAGTATCCTGGGCTAGACTCTACGCTTCCAGGCCAGAATATTGGTGTGTTTTTGCTGCTGTAGATCAGATTTTGCTCTAGTGCTACAGTATGTATGGATGCACATACACACACTATATATATATTAGGTGCTACTGTAGCGCCCCTGAAGCCATCAGGGAGCTACAAGGTACTGCATCCCCACCAGAATGCAGGGCCTATCCCATAGGGACCCAGAAGACCAGTGCCGGTAACAACCAAAAACTCCAGATAATCCCTGTTTTTCCCCCCAAATCACCAATGGTACCAGGCTAGGGTTGGACCAATGGATGGCGCCTAGAAGTGGAGCCACTCCAGTCCACTAGACAACCAGGTGGGAGGGGCAGACAGTGGACAGACAGTGAGAGAGACAGGAGTACGTCGGTGATAGTGAAGGAGAAAGGAAGGACTGTAAAGAGTGCAACAGTGACCTGAGGGCCCAGGCGGTTAGTAGCTGGTGGAATACAGTGAAATACTCCCGGAACTACGCACCATTGGGGTACAGAATCCTAGGTCAGGCAAAAGCTCTAGGCAAACCTGATAAAATATGCACAGTGAGGGGATCATAAAGGACCTCACTGACCCTGAAGTTCGGGACACAGTAGGAACAGGAGAAGCAGGGACAGGACCAGAGACTCCAACCCCACAGGGTTCAAGCTACCGTCATACGGACTGCTGTAGAAGACAAACATGTCGGGACCCCCAGCTCCTCCAAGCCACGGGGACCCACCAACCAAAGAGAGGTTCAGGGGAAAGAAGCCACCAGGTCACTAAACTGGCACTGGAACTAAGGGAACCTTCGGTTAAGACCAGCCATCGTCGGGTGACCAGTTACCAGCTTACTGTGCGTAAAGGAACCAGTTACACTTCAACCCCTTGTGTGGCCTGCCTTCTTTCAACACCTATCTACATCACCTATCCTCTGGGGCCCGGCCCTGCTTGTGGAGGGCCTAACATCCAGGCTGCCACTAACACTAGACCCAGTAGTGAAAACTGTGCAGCGGCGGCTTCATCCACATAGCCGCAAACCGCAAGTGGTGTCACGTGCAAACTTTATTCAACAATCCCCTGTAAATATTCCCTTTTTCAAAAAGCACCCAGGGCACGGAACCGGGCACCGGCCACCAAAGTGACATTCCCCAATTATACACTGCCCGGGACCGAGTACCCCATAACCCTGGGCGACACAGCTTTTTCCTGCCATCACGAACAGGATTGAACTGGACCCGGTCATACCGGGTGACGTGTGCCTTAAAGACTGTGTTTTATGGACTGCGTTTTACTGCTTGAAAACCCGCCGCCATTTTGGTGTAAAAAGTAACTGCGCCCCAGTAGTGAGAAAGGCGCGAAAAAAAAGTCCTGCTCTCTGGGAGTGTCCAGTATGTGAAACGAAACCGAAAGCAGGGAGCCTGGAGGCCCTGCTACAGAATGCCTCCAGGACTGTTACCAGCAGTACTATGTCCGCCCCAGGGGATCGTGCAAGCGAACTAGGTCGCCCAGGGACCTGGACCGTGGAAAGGCTAGAGGCGAAGGTCCAGCGGCTGTGCTGGACTCTGCATGCGCAGCAACTCCAGCGCATCGAGGAATGGCGTGCAGAGATGATGGGAGTGGTGGTGGCCATGCGGGCCCATGAGAAGCAGGCGCCGCTTGTCCAGGCCACAGCAACCCAGCTGCAGGAGTCCATCCTTGACCAGGCCGTATCACCGCCAGACCCTGCGAGACCAAAAGCGGTCACATCACCTTCTCCGGAGGAGAAGGACCAGGTGGTACAGACATCAGACCCCGCCGCATCACCTTCTCCACTGGAGAAGGATCAAGCTGCACCACTGTCCAACCCAGTGACAACAGCCCAGGCTACAGCATCATCATTAGCCACAGAGGAGGTGACACACTACTGTATCTACATAAACATGATATGATATACATACAAAAATGCTATGACATTCAGCTGATTTCACGCTTATGAGTACCATTGAGTGATATACTCAAGAATTACTTAATAATTGAAACATTTTATTGTGAGTTCAGCTTTGTGTGGAAAGTGAGAAAGCTAAGTGACTTAAATCTTAAAACTCTAAACACACAGACTTTTTGTTACTTCAACCAGAAAAACTTGACTTCATAATAGAAAAATCATAATGTTCTGAAACTTCAACTTATAAAGGTACCTTTACATGAGGCGATTATTGGCTCTGGAGAGGGCTTTTGAACAATAATTGTACACATGGCTGGTGACAGGACACTACAATATAAGCATTCAAAGGTAAAAATTGATAATAACATTAACATTATCATGCTTATATTCAAGATAAAGTGCATGTTCTGTTGTTGACTGCAGATTGAAGCTTGCAGGATATGTCAACCAATCCAATTGTGTGGATGGAGCTCTTTCAAGGCGTGGTATTTGCATTTGGAAGCTGTTACTGTGAACCCTGGACATTTGGTCAAAAGGGTCTCAGTCAGGGGTGGGATTCAAATTTTTAACAACAGGTTCTCTGTAAACCCCGCCCATTTGAAACCATGCCCCCATTCTGTAACCATACCCATTTGTTAGCCACACCCATTTTGCGCACTTTCCTCAACCACAAAATACAAGTAATTAATAATAAAAACTTTCCCCTTCTTACTCTTCCTATACCTTCACTTTCCTATCAAGTACCAGTTGTTTCAGTCAGTGTCAGTCACTTATTTACTTGGCATATTGAATGAAAGTTTTTCTACAATATTTGAAAATTATTACTAAAGGAACCCTGCTCAAATTTGAACGGACAACCTATCCCATACAAATCCCATCCCCTGCGGCCTCCCTCTCCCCTGCAGAGTCCCTGCGGCCTCCCTCTCCCCTGCAGAGTCCCTGCGGCCTCCCTCTCCCCTGCTGATTCCCTGCGGCCTTCCTCTCCCCTGCTGAGTCCCTGCGGCCTCCCTCTCCCCTGCAGAGTCCCTGCGGCCTCCCTCTCCCCTGCAGAGTCCTTGCGGCCTCCCACTCCCCTGCAGAGTCCCTGCGGCCTCTCTATCCCCTGCAGAGTCCCTGCAGCCTCCCACTCTCCTGCAGAGTCCATGCGGCCTCCCACTCCCCTGCAGAGTCCATGTGGCCTCCCTCTCCCCTGCAGAGTTCATACGGAATCCTCTCCCCTGCAGACTCCTGTCCCATGTGGCCTCATCTCCCCTGCTGAGTCTCATCTTCGGGTCACAGAGCACTTAGCTCCTCCAAAGGCCGGCGGCCTCCTCTCCCCCGCACTCCTCCGTGGCACTCTGCATACTGACGCTGACAGGCGGCAGCGTAGTGAGGTAATCTCACCACGCTGCCGTGACCTGTGCAGCGTCATCACATCGCCGGATGCCGGGTCAGATAGCAAACTGGCTCTACTGAACCCGGAAGTGCGGCGTGCACGGAGGTACGGGGATTCATTTGTATTGGCGTCTTAAAGGCGCCGATACAAATGAATACAGGGAACCGGGTTGCGGATGCCGATTATTGCCGGTTCTGCGAACCGGCTGATATATTAACAACCGGTTCGCCAGAACTGGACAGAACCGGCTGAATCCCACCCCTGGTCTCATTGGAAGAGAAACAGACCATTACTAGGCTGAAAAAAAGAAGAAATCCATCACTGAGATAGCAGAAATCTTAAGAGTGGCCAAATCAAGTTTGGTACATTCTGCAAAAGAAAAAAAAAAGGAGTGCACTTTTGAGCTTGGGAACTAAAAAATGTCTGGACGTCCAAGGTAGATTACAATGGTGGATGATCACAGAATGCTTTTTATGGTAAAGAATATCCCTTCCACATCAACCCAAGTGAAAAATACTCTCCATAATGTAGGTGTTTCA
The DNA here is from genome assembly GCF_048569485.1 of Anomaloglossus baeobatrachus. NCBI lineage: Eukaryota > Metazoa > Chordata > Amphibia > Anura > Aromobatidae > Anomaloglossus > Anomaloglossus baeobatrachus. The sequence continues at coordinate 232,792,499 of NC_134356.1, forward strand.
GTATCTAAGTCTACCATAAAGAGAAAACTTAATGAGAGCAAATACAGAGGGTTCACCCCAAGGTGCAAACCATTAATCAGCCTTAAAAATAGAAATGCCAGCTTAAACTTTACAAAAAAAAACAAAAACATCTAAAGAAGAGAGCCCAGTTCTGGAAAAGCATTCTACAGACCAGTGATGGATAACTTATGACATGGATGTCAAAGGTGACACATCGGGACATTTTTGCTGACACGCACCGCAGGGACAGGCAGCCACATCACGATCTAAAAGACAAGCCACGGCTGCTGGTGATTTAACTAGAATTGCATGTGTGGCTTCCGATATGACGAGCTGGGTGGTGCACAAGCAGTTCTAGTTAAATCACCGGCGGCCGCGGCTTGTCTTATACATTGTGATGCGGCCGCCGGTAATTTGTGTGCTGTACAGGGTCCTGAGTGAGGCGTGCTTACGTACTACGCAGTATGTAACTTGGCTCTCTAACCCAAGGGTCTCAACATGCAGCACTCGGGCCGCATGCAGCCCCAAGGCAGCTTCTTGCTGCCCGCAGACCCCCTGGTGATCGCGGCCCTTATGCCAGGGGCCGCAGCCATCTGCGCTTTACTTCAGATGATTGATTTCCACTGCCGCCCACAGGAACACTCAGCAGAGCTTCACCAAAGGTAGCCACTTGCCAATCAGAGGCCAACATGTGACGTTGTTGTATGACGTCACCTGCTGGCCTTTGCTTGGCCAGTGGCTGCCATTGGTGAATTTCTGCAGAGCTCTCCTCTGCACCACTGCACCACAGTGGAGATCAATAATCTTAAGTAAAGTGCAGATGGCTGCAGCCCCCGGCATAGGGCCGCGATCGTCAGTAGGCCTGCAAGCCGCAAGATGCAGGAAAGAGGACACCGAGGAAACAGAGGACAGATGAGAAGAATATATATTTTTGTATGTGTGTATGTGAAAATGGCATAATGTGACAAAAATAGGGAACATTACTACAGGATGGAGCATTGCTAAAAGAAGGGGGCAAGGATGGGCACAAGAATGGGCACATTATTACAAGGGTAACAATTATGGGGCACATTACTACAGAGGACAAAGATGGGCACATTACTACAGGATGGGGCATTGCTAAAAGAAGGGGACAAGGATGGAGCACAAGAATGGGCACATTACTACAAGGGTGACAAGATGGGCACATTACTACAAGGGACAAGATGGGCACAGTACTACAGAGCACAAGGATGGGGCACATTACTAAATGGAACAAAATTGGCACATTACTACAGGATGGGGCACATTACTACAGGATGGGCACATTACTACAGGATGGGGCACATTACTAAAGGGGACAAGGATGTGCACATTACTACAGGGGACAAGGATGGGGCACATTACTACGGGGGAAAAGGATGGGGTGCATTACTACAGAGTACATGACTGCTGTGGGGGAAGGGGAGAGGAGATAATGACTGCTGAGGGGGTGGGGTAGAGGAGATAATCATTATTTCGTCTCCCCTCAGCAGTCATTATCTCCTCTCCCCCTCCCCTCCAGCAATCATTATCAGATAATGTTTTGTTATTAGAGCTATAAATATCACAAAATTATGGATTTTTCGAGAAGTGACACCTCCCAAGTTATGCTTGTTTTTTTACGAATTTTGACACCAAGCTCAAAGGGTTGGCCATCACTGCTATAGACAGATGAAACGAAGATCAACCTCTACCAGAATTATGGGAGGAAGAAAGTATGGTGAAGGCTTGGAATTGCTCATGATACAAAGCTCACCAAATGCTCTGTTTGCTGCTTCCAATAGGTGGCGCTAGAGTTTGTCTCCTTTCCTGAAGAGACAATTCAAATGCTCTGGAAAACTTGGTGGGAGCAGTGTGATGGCATGGGCATGCATTGCTTCCAATGTCACTGGGTCACTGGTGTCAATTGATTATTTGACTGAAGACAGAAGCAGCTGGATGAATTCTGAAGTGTACAGGGCTACAATTTCTGCTCAAATTCAGCCAAATGCAACAAGGCTGATTGGACGAAGCTTCACAGAACAGATGGACAAAACATACTAGAAAAGCAACCCAGGAAATTTTTAAGGGAAAGAAGTGGAATATTCTGCAATGGCCAAGTCAATCACCAGATCTCAACCTCATCGACCTGCAATTCATATGTGTGGTGCTCCTGAGGCTCAGTCGCCACAGGGAATTGCATCTGCTTTAAGTTGTAATTCTCTTCCAGGTGAGAAGCGGTTAATCACTGGTTTCTGCCACTTACATAGAACATCTAGCATGAGTCACCACATACAGGAAGCCAGACTGCAGGTGGGCACCATAGCAATGGGTAATTCTCCCAGCACTGCTGAGTCATTCCTGAGGTGGGGAGTGCTCTCAGTGAGTAAGAAACAGACAAACAGTTTCACTTTTAGGGAGAGAAAAGTCTGAGACAGGGAAGAGAGAACAGGTCCCCTGGGGGGAGCTCTCCCTAGGGGGACCACCCGGGATGCATGCCGCGGAGCTATCTCGGGAAAGGAGGAGAGAGTGCCAGAACATCATGGGACTTTTAGTACAACGGCTACTATAGAGAGTGCTTCACAGAGCTTCTAAAGCTATGACCGGCCAGACTGGAAGAGGGCGAGAGACAGAGACGACCAGTAGAGATGGTGAGACACAGGAGACATGGCAGCTGGGGGGAGCTTAACCGCTTCCACAGTGTCAGCGCAATCAGCGTGCAGAACCCTCGGTTGGGAAAACCTTCTTGGATTCTTAACAAATCTGCAGGGGTTGGGGATTTCATATCCTATCGCCCACTACCCGTTTTCCTGGTGCACAGTGACATATAGGATCCGGGTCGGGTTTACAGCCAGGACCCACTGTGAGGACCCGCGTCACCTGCATACGGCCTAGGACACTTCAGGCCACAGGGAGCCGTGAGTCAGCGCAAGGAGGAAGGTCTCACACATTTCCACAGACACCAATGATTGCATCCGATTCAACCGGGACCGGCTGGAGTCCATCCATGGCGGCGGAAAGCGGCACCTCCGTGGAGCTTCAAGAACTGTGAGTAAACGGAACTTTGAACCGCAGCCCCCCTGTGTCATCCTTGTCATTACCGGCACCACCGCCCCGCGCTTTGGCGCCATCAGCTGTCCCCATTGTCCTCATCCTCCCTGGGGCTAGCTCCACCTGTGGAGAGCTGGACTATCTGTGCTGCGTTAACATCAGCCCCGGAAGAGAGCAACATCTAAATTCCTGGCCACATACCATGGGTAGCGCTGCAAAGCATCCCCCATTCCCATCCAACACCTCCCCTGGGAGAGCAAAAGTCGCAGGAGGAGTCGGCAGCCGAGACCCCAGTCACCACTGCAACTGGTGACACCTTCCAGGGACCCTGCGCCCTCCTTCCATCCCCTTTACACCGGACAACCTTGCACCTGTCTTTACATGTAGCCGACGGGGCCACGGAGCCGGGTCAGGCCAGTCACAGTAACCCCACGAAACCACTGGCCCGGTGACGAGTAACCCCTGAGGCCCCGTGGGGCGCTACATATGCAGAAGACAAAACAAAGCAAAAAGAACCACAAACAAGTAACAACTGAAGTCAGCTGCAGTAAATGCCTGGCAAAGCATTACAAAGGAGAAAACCCAGCATTTGATGACATCCATGGCTTCCAGACTTCAGGCAGTTACAGCCTGCAAAGGATTATTTACAAAGTATTAATAATGAACATTTAATTTATGGTAAAGTTAATTTGTCCAATTACTTCTGAGCACTTGATCTGAAGAGGCTTTGTTGAAAAATGGTTGTAATTCCTAAACGTTTTGCAGGATTTTTTAATTAAACCAGAAAATCTACACTTCAATTTCATCTCGGTTGTTTAATTTTCAATAAAAAATATAAATATTTCTGGATCTAACTGCATACATGCAGTATACCATAAACGTGAGTACACCCCTTGCATTTTTGAGAAATTTGAGAAATTTTTATTATATTTTTTTCATGTAACAACACTGAAGATATATGATATTTTGATACAATGTAAAGTAGCCAGTTTACAGTTTGTATAACAGTGTGAATTTGGTGTGCCCTCTAAATAAATCAACACAGTCATTAATGTCTAAACCTCTGACAACAAAAGTGAGTACACCCCTACGTGAAAATGATCAAATTGTGCCCAATTAGCCATTTTCCCTCCCCGGTATCATGTGACTCATTAGTTTTACAAGGTCTCAGGTATTAATGGGAAGTAGGCGTGTTAAATTTCATGTTATCACTCTCACACTCTCTCATACTGACACTCTCTCATACTGGTCACTGGAAGTTCAGTATCGCACCTCATGGCAAATAATTCTGTGAGTATCTGATAAAAAGAATTGTTGCTCTACATAAAGATGGCTTAGGCTATAAGAAGATTGCCAACACCCTGAAAGTAAGTGGCAGCACGGTGGCCAAAACCATACAGTGGTTTAACAAGACAGGATCGACTCAGAGCAGGCCTTGCCATAGTCAACCAAGGAAGTGTTGAGTACACGTGCTCAGCATCATATCAAGAGGTTGCCTTTTCAAAATAGACGTATAAGTGCTGCCAGCATTGCTGCACAGGTCGAACGAGTGGGGGGTCAGTCTTTCAGTGGTTACGCCACACAATGCATCAAATTGATTTGCAATTTTAACTTCATAGGTCCACAGGAATTTTTTTTACAAAATGCATCAGGCTTGTTTAGATATTCTTATGCACACTTCTGATGCTGAATTTTATGGTGAAGATGCATGAAAGGTTTTCTTCTGATGACTCTTCCATGATGGCCATATTTGTGCAGGTGTCTCTGAAAAGTAAAACAATATACCACAACACCAGAGTCTGCTGAATCTTCCTGAAGGTCTTTTACAGTCAAGGGGAGGTTCTGATTTGCCTCTCTAGCAATCCTACCAGCAGCTGTCACAGAAATATTGTTTGGTCTTCCAGACTCTATCTTCACCTCCATCACTGTTCCTGTTAACTGCCATTTCTTAATTACATTTCAAACTGAGGAAAGGGCAACTTGAAAACACTTTGCTATTTTCTTATAGGCTTCTCCTGCTTTGTGGGTCCCCACCATTTTCAGAGTGTTAGTTAGATGCTTAGAAGCCATGGCTGCTATTTTTTGGCACAAGGTTAGAGGAGGCTGGGTTTTTATAAAGCTGTGAAATCTGCATCATTTGGCTTTTCCTAACGATGATAGTGAACAAGCCATAACTCTAACAGGTTAATTAAGGTCTGAAACCTTGTTCAAAGTTATCTTAGCACACAAATCTCAAACTTTTGCATAGGTCCATTTTACTTTTTGTAATCTTTCGAATGTGAAACATGAAAATATTTTTTATATACAGTACAGACCAAAAGTATGGACACACCTTCTCATTCAAAGAGTTTTCTTTATTTTCATGACTCTGAAAATTGTAAATTCTCATTGAAGGCATCAAAACCATGCATTAACACATGTGGAATTAAATACTTAACAACAAAGTGTGAAACAACTGAAAATATGTCTTAAATTCTAGGTTCTTCAAAGTAGCCACCTTTTGCTTTGATTACTGCTTTGCACACTCTTGGCATTCTCTTGATGAGCTTCAAGAGGTAGTTACCGAAAATGGTTTTCACTTCACAGGTGTGCCCTGTCAGGTTTAATAAGTGGGATTTCTTGCCTTATAAATGGGGTTGGGACCATCAGTTGTGTTGTGTTTGCTAACTGTGTTTAGAAATCCCTTGAAAACCCTTGTGCAGGTATGTTAGCACAGCTGAAAACAGTTTTGCTGAGTAGAGAAGCTATAAAACTGACCTTCGTTTGAGCTAGTTGAGAATCCGGAGCATTACATTTGTTGGTTCTATTAAACTCTCAAAATGGCCAGAAAAAGAGAACTTTCATGTGAAACTCGACAGTCTATTCTTGTTCTTAGAAAGGAAGGATATTCCATGCGAAAAATTGCCAAGAAACTGAAGATTTCCTACAACGGTGTGTACTACTCCCTTCAGAGGAGAGCACAAACAGGCTCTAACCAGAGTAGAAAGAGAAGTGGGAGGCCGTGCTGCACAACTGAGCAACAAGACAAGTACATTAGAGTCTCTAGTTTAAGAAATCGACGCCTTACACATCCTCAACTGGCAGCTTCATTAAATAATACCCACAAAACCCTGGCCTTCAGTGCAGAGCCATATCTGAGACTGGTTAATAAAAGGAAAAGATTAATATGGGCAAAAGAACACAGACATTGGACAGAGGAAGATTGGAAAAAAGTGTTATGGATAGAGGAATCGAAGTTTGAGGTGTTTGTATCACACAGAAGAACATTTGTGAGACTGAAAAGATGCCTAACGCAATCTGTCAAGCATGGTGGAGGTAATGTGATAATCTGGGGTTGCTTTGGTGCTGGTAAAGTGGGAGATTTGTAAAAGGTAAAAGGGATTTTGAATAAGGAAGGCTATCACTCCATTTTGCAACGCCATGCCATACCCTGTGGACAGTGCTTGATTGGAGCTAATTTCATCCTACAACAGGACAATGACCCAAAGCACACCTCCAAATTATGCATGAACTATTTAGGTAAGAAGCAGGCAGCTGGTATTCTATCTGTAATGTTGGGCGAACCCAGTCACCAGATCTCAACCCTATTAGGCTGTTGTAGGAGCAGCTTGACCGTATGGTACGCAAACAGTGCCCATCAAGCCAATCCAACTTGTAGGAGGGGCTTCTGGAAGTATGGGGTGAAATATCACCAGATTACCTCTGCAAATTAACAGCTAGAATGCCAAAGGCCTGCAAAGCTGTAATTGCTGCAAAGAAGCATTCTGTGACAACAGCAAAGTTTGAAGGAGAAATGTATTATTTCAAGTAAAAATCATTATTTCTAACCTCGTCAATGTCTGGACTATATTTTCTATTCATTATGCAACTCATTTGATAAATAAAAGTATGATTCTTCATGGAAAAGACAAAATTGTCTGGGTGACTGCAAACTTTTGAGCTGTAGTGTGGATATCTTTATAAAATCACAGAATACTTCTTGGTAACTTAAAGGTTATCCAGAACTTGCCAGCACACATTGAGTTTTTGGGAGTCCCCCTGGAAGTCTCCTGCAGTTAGTTTGACAATAGTGGTCAGCAGTATCATAAACAAAAGAGTGAACCAGTGCAAATCCCGGATGTAATTATTAAACTGTGTACTATAGGGTAGGTTTACTATTTCTTTCTAATATTTAGGCAGCATAAACTTAGACCAGACTGTCTGAAAATGTGCCAAAATTATTACAGTGGCTCTTGCTAGATAATAAATAATAATTTTATTCATTTATATGGCGCTATTAATTCCACAGCGCTTTACATTCCGATGCATATTTAGAAACATAACTTAATTACACAACAAATGGGTTGGCTAAGTTTATGGTGATATTTTGATCCAAATTTTAGGGCACTGTGGTGCACATTTTTTTCCCTCATTCTCTTCTCATTAAGTCATGACTCTTTCCTGATAAACCACACCCACTTGTCAAGTTTGGTGCAAAAAGTGTAAGGAACATACGTTTAAAGCATGTATTACCTTTTTTGAGTAATGTAAAAATGATGTAAGATCTCAGCTGACCCTTCAACAATAATGACAGTTGCAACAATTATAGTGGTAAAATCTTTTTGATAGGCTCTAGAGAATCAAACCAAACATACAAAAATGCCTAGATACAAAGGTACTTGTACTGAAAAAAAGAAAGATAGCAAGAAAAAGAAAAGGAAAATACATCTCTATTTGTATGTATTTCTTTAAAAATAAAGATATTGTATTGCGATTACTATATGTGCATTGTCAACGGGATTTTGATATTTAACCTGAGCAGCATCATGTAGGGGCAGAGACCCAGATTCCAGGAATGTGTTACTTACTAGTCTGTGTGTTGAAGTTTCAAAATAATCAGTGTTTTATCAGCAGGAGATTGTAATGCAGGCGTTCCTGCACTGCCCCGCTTCTCTCTCCTGGCAGGGATGTGGATGCACTCATCACCACAGCTGCACATGTGTCCTGGTTTTTGCTTCAGTTCCTGACACAGTTTCAAGGTCCCTGGGCCTGCGCACATCTTGCAGGTGTCCTGGCCATTCATTTAGGGCGTGTGCGCTCCCTGTTTCTTAAAGGGGCAACACTTAAACTCCTGAAGTGTCGCCAACCTATGGCTGGGAGGCACTAGGTATTTAAGGCAATCTCAGCGTTGTGACAGAATATACCTATTACTGTTGATAAAACTTAATTTGATTGAGGGACAATTTAGTGAATTTTTCACGATTTATTAATACATTTTGGAGATATAAATACTCCTAGTTATGCTGTACATTCCTGTTTTTCCTCATGTGTACATCTAATTTTGGGTGTCTGGATACATTAGGTGATTTTGGTTGCTGCTGTAAAGGTTATTTTGAGAGGCCTTTGAAATATAATTGAAGAGGGAGAGATAGGAAAAGGAAAAGGGAGAGCCGCCGAGGAATAGGGACATCGATTAATTAAGGATGTGCTCCATTGGTAGGCAGGAATATACCCTGATAGGGTAAGAATAAGGAAAGGTTAACCAACTCCTCCCCTTGTGCCCTTCTTCCGTATTGACGGCTCGAGACATCTGACGAAGAAGGTCGTACACTCCCTATTTCTTGAATGCCTCAACTAATTTGATATAAAAACCGATACTCCGGTAACTTTTCACTCTGTGAAATATTTTTAGTTTTTTTTGTTTTTTGGTGTTTTTTGTTTGAGTTTAAAATTTTTTAATGTATATTAATAAAAATTAAGTTTTATCAACAGTAATAGGTATATTCTGTCACAACGCTGAGCTCTGTATACTTACCTAAAAATTTCCTTCTGAAATATACCGATTTAAGGCAATCTCCCCTGTAGGGAGGTGCCTGATCAATGATAGTTTCTAGTCAGTCCTGTGCATACTTTGTCAGGTCCTTGTTCCTGTGTACCAGTACCCGACCTGTGACCTGGACCCCGTCCTGTGTATTTGAATCTGTACACATCCTGCATGTTTCAGAATCTGAACCAGTCCTGTGTACCAGTACCTGTCCTATGACCCGAAACCTGTCCTGTGTACCTAAACCTGCATTACTGCCTGTTCCCGAACCTGTACCCATCCTGTCAGACTCCAGCTTGTGGCATTGACTCAATTTTGCCTGTTGGCAGTCCATACTCCAGCCTGTGGCTCCGACTCCGTCTCGCCTGCTGCCGGTCTTGTTTCTAGCGTGCAGTCTCGACTTAAGACCACTTTACACGCTGTGATCTTGATCTTGCTAGCGTGCGTACCTGCCCCCATCGGTTGTGCATCACGGGCAAATCGCTGCCCGTGTCGCACAACATCGCTCGGACCCGTCACACTACTTACCTGCCTAGCGACGTTGCTGTGACCGGCGAACCGCCTCCTTTCTAAGGGGGGCAGTTCGTTTGGCGTCACAGCGACGTCACTAAGCAGCCGCCCAATAGAAGCGGAGGGGCGGAGATGAGCGGGACGTAACATCCCGCCCACCTCCTTCCTTCCTCATTGCCGGCGGCCGCAGGTAAGGTGAGGTTCCTCGTTCCTGCGGTGTCAGACGTAGCGATGTGTGCTGCCTCAGGAATGACGAACAACATCGTACCTGTAGCAGCAATGATATTTGGGAACTGGACAGCGTGTCAACGAGCAACGATAAGGTGAGTATTTTTTCGTTAGCGGACGCTCGTACGTGTTACACGCAACGATGTCGCTAACGAGGCCGGATGTGCGTCACGAATTCCGTGACCCCAACGACATCGCGTTAGCAATATCGTTGCGTGTAAAGCGGACTTTAAGCGACGTCGCTAGGCAGGTAAGTAGTGTGACGGGTCCGAGCGATGTTGTGCGCCACGGGCAGCGATTTGCCCGTGACGCACAATTGATGGGGGCGAGTACACACGCTAGCGATCTCGCTAGCGAGATCGCAGCGTGTAAAGTGGCCTTTAGTCCTGTCTGACGTCATTTGAGTCAGCTGTTGCGAACTCGGCTACTGCCTTGTAGTAGTTCCTTGGGGCTATCTGCAGCACAAGCCTAACCTTACCACCAAAGGCTCTAGAGAAAAACCAGGTAGCCACATAGTGACACCCTCCAGGGTAAGTACGAGTTCTGTGACCCACTGGGTCACCTCACCCGTTCCGTTACACGCCTGCTCTTGCGGCCATAACAGAAATTATCACTGCAGAAGTAGGTCTCACATGCAGGCCAGTCAGGCTAATCTGTTTAAACTCAACCCCTCTCTGTTTGACACCTTGCTGATATTTCACAGTGTGCACAGGGAGCTGACAATCAGTGATGTGGGCGGGGTTATACACAGCTCAGCATTCTGACCACTGCTACATCTACAACAGAGAAAACAGGGATGCTATTCAATCTGCACCAAGCAATCCAGTAAGTAATACATCTCTGGAATCAGGCTCTCTACCCCTCAATCATGCTACTGTCAGATTACATGGCAAAAAATAGCTGACAGATTTCCTTTAAATCAAGTTTGATATTCATGCCAATGGTGATGTAGTATCATATTTAAGTAACCTGAAAGCCTCATGTTTATGTAATAAATTATACAACTGATGGTTAAATAATAGCATTTCCTCTTAAAACTACTTAATGGAGTCTCATTCTTTGAGACATTGCTATGATTAAGAACGTTTCAGTTTGAAACGCATAGAACAGTTTCCTAGGATTGAATGCCTTTTTAAACAGTAATTAATCCATGTGAAATAAAGAAATATCTTTTCTTTATCCTTTTTTCCAAAGATTTGTTGCCGATACTATTTCAATCTCTGGGAGTCCCGTGCTTTTTCAACATGAAGTTATTTGTCATTAGTCTAACATATTTATTTAAGTAAATCTCCAGTGAATTACTCTTTTAAAGGGGTTACCTTACAATCTAAGGCCCGAAACACAGTTCCGCATAAAAAACGTACGTGTCTCACGTTCCGTTTTTCGTGTCAGTGCTCCGTTTTTTAAGGGCGTTTCTCCGGTACATGTGACATCCGTGTGATGGCGCATGCTTGCCGTGTGTACGTGTCTGATGTCCGTGTTGGCGTCAAATACGTACGTGTGGTGTCCGTGTGACTTCCGTTTTTATAGATCCGTTTTCCTTTGCAAATTACATTCTTAATGCTTCATCATGAGATACTGTTTTTAATTGGTCAATTACCTCCCATCATTGTTTTTTTGGACTAAACATTATTTAAACTCATTTTAACTGGGTCCTTTCACTCATTATACAGACTCCAAAATGTCTCTATCAAATGAAGCAACAATGTATTTGCTATGGTTGATATCTAGGAGATTTGGTGTTAGGTGACATATGCTTGAATACAACCGAACTTTTGAAAAAAGGATGTGGATCCACCCCCTGGTTATGCTTCGGAAATCGCATGGATATTTTCACACTCTTTATGGTGAAATGAGAAAATTTCCATCAAAATTCCATGCCTACTGCCGTATAACCTTAACGTCCTTTGATACCATCCTGGGCCTTGTGCGTTACCATCTCCAACATCAGGACACCTGTATGCGTCTCAGCATCTCCCCAGAGGAACGCTTGTTGGTGACTTTACGGTATTTGTTATATTGCCTATTTATACTTGATAAACTTGGTTTATAATGTTAAGTAATTTTTAAACATTCAGTATAGACCCATATGTAAAATCATATTCCTATTTTTTTTAACTGTGATTTGATTTAAAAAATATCAAAAACATAAAATCAGTGTAATGACATGGTTTGTTACATCAGTCATACCTTTCGGCCATATTATGAAAAAAAACTAAGAAAATGGAGATCTGATCAAACTTGTTTATCTAATATATAAAGCTGAATGTGTGTGTGTATGTGTGTGTGTGTGTATGTGTGTGTGTATGTCCGGGATTGGCATCTGCACCGTCGCAGCTACAGCCACAAAATTTTGCATACTCACACTTCTGGACCCCGAGAGCGTCATAGGCTACGTTTTGAGGGGAAATTTTAACCCCGCGCTTTACAGTTATTCACCAAAAAACCTGCCTCCATTAAAGCGAATGGAGCTGGGAGCCACAGTGCAGCCAGAACTTCAGAAGAATGCGCAGCCACGCCCTTAAATGGAATGTTGGCGTGTCACAATGCAGCCAGGGAAAGAGACAGACACAGACAGGGAAAGAAACAGACATAGACAGGGTAAGAGACAGACACAAAGAGACAGACACAGGGAAACAGACAGACAGGGAAAGAGAGGGAAAGAGACAGACAGGGTAAGAGACAGACAAAGACAGGTAAAGAGACAGACACAGGGAAAGAGACAGAGGGAAAGAGATAGACAGGGAAAGAGAGGCAAAGAGACAGACAGGGAAAGAGAGGGAAAGAGACAGACAGGGAAAGAGAGGGAAAAAGAGGGAAAGAGACAGACAGGGAAAGAGACAGACAGGGAAAGTGACAGAGATAGATAGACAGGGAAAGAGATTGAGAAAGAGACAGAGGGAAAGAGATAGACAGGGAAAGAGAGGCAAAGAGACAGACAGGGAAAGAGAGGGAAAGAGACAGACAGGGAAAGAGAGGGAAAAAGAGGGAAAGAGACAGACAGGGAAAGAGACAGACAGGGAAAGTGACAGAGATAGATAGACAGGGAAAGAGATTGAGAAAGAGACAGAGACAGTCAGACAGACAGGTAAAGAGACAGACAGACAAAGAGATAGAGAGAGAGACAGATATATACAGAGGGGAAGACAGGCATTATAATTACATTTATATATATTTGTTTTGTGGTTTTTGTGTGCAGAATACATTTTTGTTAATACATTCTATTTTGTTAACAGCAGTTATTAACCCGGGCGAAAACGGGTAGTACAGCTAGTTTAATATTTAAAGCTGAATGTGTGTGTGTGTGTGTGTGTTTGTTTGTGTGTGTATGTCCGGGATTGGCATCTGCACCGTCGCAGCTACAGCCACAAAAGTTTGCACACTCACACTTCTGGACCCTGAGAGCGTCATAGGCTATGTTTTGAGGGGACATTTTAACCCCGCGCTTTACAGTTATTCTCCAAAAAACCTGCCTCCATTAAAGCGAATGGAACTGGGAGCCTCAGTGCAGCCAGAACTTCAGAAGAATGGGCAGCCTCACCCTTAAATGGAATGTTGGCGTGTAAAAAGCAGCCAGGGAAAGAGACAGACACAGACAGGGAAAGAGGCAGACAAAAAGAGACAGACACAGAGACAGACTGACAGGGAAAGAGACAGACAGGGAAAGAGAGGGAAAGAGAGAGACAGGTTAAAAGACAGACACAGACAGGTAAATAGACAGACAAAGAGACAGACACAGGGAAAGAGACAGAGGGAAAGAAGGAAAGAGACAGACAGGGAAAGAGATGGAAAGATACAGACAGGGAAAGAGAGGGAAAGAGACAGTCAGGGGAAGAGACAGACAGGGAGAGTGACAGAGATAGACAGACAGGGAAAGAGATAGATAGACAGACAGGGAAAGAGATTGAGACAAACGGAGAAAGAGACAGAGACAGTCAGAGACAGACAGGGAAAGAGACAGACAGACAAAGAGATAGAGAGAGAGACAGAGAGATATATAGAGAGGGGGAGACAGACATAATTACATTTATATCTATTTGTTTTGTGGTTTTTGTGTGCAGAATACATTTTTGTTAATACATTCTACTTTTCTAACAGCAGTTATTAACCCAGGTGAAGCTGGGTAGTACAGCTAGTTTAACATAAATTAATTACATTTTCCAATATGGAAAATAATGCATTTCCTTTTTGTTGGTTCATTACATACATACAACAAAAATAAAGAAATGTTTGTATCCTGACATTGTAATTCTCATTTTGGTAAAAAAAACATGTTCAAAATAAGTAATACACATACTAATATAATTTCCTTGTCATTTGTAGATTCCTTGCAACTGGGCAATCCATCAGCAGTCTTCATTTTGAATTTTTATTGGGAAGATCAACAATTGGCATAATAATACTGCATACTTGCACTGTGCTATGGGAAACCCTTAAGCAACATGTCATGCAGCAGCCTACATCACAGGATTGGATGCACATTTCAGAAGATTTTTTTGAAAAAACAAACTTTCCTAATTGTATTGGCGCCATAGACGGCAAACATATTAGAGTGAAGAAACCACCTAACTCTGCTTCTAGATATTTTAATTTTCACAAGTTTTTTTCTGTAATAATTCTTGCTTTGGTTGACACTAATTACTGTTTTATTTTTGTGGATATTGGGGCCTTTGGCAGTGCCTCTGATGCACAAATTTTCAGAAGTTCACGCTTATCACGTCGATTAATGTCAGACAGTCTAAATTTGCCAGCACCAAGGCCTCTACCTGGCACAAATGGACCTAATGCACCATTTGTCATGGTTGCAGATCAGGGGTTTGCCTTGTCTAGGCATTTAATGCGTCCATATCCAAAACGTGCACTAGACAGATCAAAAGCCCAATTTAATAGCACCTTGGCCAGAGCACGTTGCTATGTTGAACAGGCCTTTGGCATTTTGGCTTCAAGATGGTGCATTTATCAAACCACCATCCAGCTCCAACCAACCACTGTCAAGGCTGTCATTAAAGCTACAGTAATTTTACAGAATTACAGTAGATTGAATGAAAACAATGACGATGATTTCAATGATTTGCAAGGTCTAAATGCACCATTAGTAGGTAATGGAAGTGTAAGAACCAATTTGGCCACATCTGGTCTACAAGTTACGAATCAGTTTAAAGATTATTTTAGTTTAAATCTGCATAGTAACGTATAAATTTTACATTTCAAAGTTCTACTAACAGTAGGTCACAAACACATATGTATTGCAAAAGGGAAAATGACCATACATAGGTAGATGTATATTCTAATTTTTAATATGGCTTTGATTTGTTAACCAAAAACCTTTGGGTTTGTTTTTTAGTTTGAGGTTACAAATTCTTATGTGTTTGTGGATTTGTTCTCCAAGATTTATAAAGTAATAAACTTGATTTTCCCCAGTTGTAATGATACAAATCTAATTTTATGTTTTAGTTAACTATGTATGCATGTTACCTTTTGCAAAACACCCTGTATTATTAACATATGTAAAAATGTTGTTCTGAGACATTATCCCAGACAACACACCAAACTGTATTATGCCATAATGTCACGCAAACATAATTTGTTTGACACTATGGGAATACAAGTCAGGGACCAGAACATATGCAGATACTGCATATTTTCTGGGGGGGTTTTTTAGATAAAGGTGTATGAATGTAAATGTTGGTTATGTGCGTGCATAATTTTACAGAACACTGTTTTTTTTGGATGGTCTAAGGCTACTTTCACACATCCGGTTTGAGCAGTGCGGCTCAATCCGGCTGTGAAACCTATGCAACGGATGCGGCGAAAACACTGCATCCTTTGCATAAGTTTTTACATGCGGCCCGTCCAGTTTTTTCAGGTTGCGGCACGCTACTAAGCATGCGCAGTGGAAAAAACCGCATGCGGCGGCCGGATGCGATTTTTTCTGCATCCGGCGTCCATAGGCATGCATTGAAAAATGCGCCGCAGCAGCCGGATGCGGCGCGATGCAGTTTTTTTGCCGGACAAAAAAACATTGCAAGCTACGTTGCCTCCGGCCGCCGCTTTAACTAATTTTGCCGCATCCGGAAAAAAACGGATACAACGCAAAGCCATCAGGTACAATCCGGTAACAATGCAAATCTATGGGGATAAAACGGATGCGGTACCGGATCCGTTTTACCCGTTTTTTTCCGGATTGTACCTGATGGAAAAAAAACTGATGTGTGAAAGTAGCCTAAACCTCATGTCAAGAGCCAGCCAACATTTAAAAATGCAGGTCATGTTTTAGAAGTGATAGAGGAACGTACAAGTCAAATCCGACCCTATGTTAAGAAATACAAACCCTTACATATGGATTTTGGACTCTTTAACATTTAAGAATGTTTACAAAACATGTAGAACATTGTAAACAGTGATAAATGTTATTGTTAAATTCAAAAATAAAGTTATGTGTCAACTAAATCCTCAAGGCTAGTGATGCTTTCCTGTGTAGTCTCCATGGCATTGTCACCTACTGAATATGTTAGCTGCACAACACTAGATGTTGTAGTAAGTGACTGAATAGTGTTTCCACCTGTGACTGTTGTGCTTGGAGCAAACATTGCTGTCGTTGTTGGTACAGATTGCTGACCTAGTGTAGGTGGTAGATATTGTTGCGATGGTACAGGCTGAGGATGTGTGTATGTGAAGTTGGTTGGGTAAGGCTGATTTTGAAAGTACTGTTGCTGTAGATTATGTTGCATATGGTATGATGCATGTTGATGTACCATTTGTGGGAGTCTATGAACATTACTTACATTACTTTGATAAGTCATTGAGGTTTGCAGAGGTGTCTGTTGTGGCCCTTGATGGTAAAAAGATGGCTGCTGCAATGGCATTTGTGGAAATAATGTACCTGATTGTTGAGGAAGATTATCAAAGAAGAAGATGGCCACTGTATACAGTTAGGTCCAGAAATATTTGGACAGTGACACAATTTTCGCGAGTTGGGCTCTGCATGCCACCACATTGGATTTGAAATGAAATCTCTACAACAGAATTCAAGTGCAGATTGTAACGTTTAATTTGAAGGTTTGAACAAAAATATCTGATAGAAATTGTAGGAATTGTACACATTTCTTTACAAACACTCCACATTTTAGGAGGTCAAAAGTAATTGGACAAATAAACCAAACCCAAACAAAATATTTTTATTTTCAATATTTTGTTGCGAATCCTTTGGAGGCAATCACTGCCTTAAGTCTGGAACCCATGGACATCACCAAACGCTGGGTTTCCTCCTTCTTAATGCTTTGCCAGGCCTTTACAGCCGCAGCCTTTAGGTCTTGCTTGTTTGTGGGTCTTTCTGTCTTAAGTCTGGATTTGAGCAAGTGAAATGCATGCTCACTTGGGTTAAGATCTGGTGATTGACTTGGCCATTGCAGAATGTTCCACTTTTTTGCACTCATGAACTCCTGGGTAGCTTTGGCTGTATGCTTGGGGTAATTGTCCATCTGTACTATGAAGCGCCGTCCGATCAACTTTGCGGCATTTGGCTGAATCTGGGCTGAAAATATATCCCGGTACACTTCAGAATTCATCCGGATACTCTTGTCTGCTGTTATGTCATCAATAAACACAAGTGACCCAGTGCCATTGAAAGCCATGCATGCCCATGCCATCACGTTGCCTCCACCATGTTTTACAGAGGATGTGGTGTGCCTTGGATCATGTGCCGTTCCCTTTCTTCTCCAAACTTTTTTCTTCCCATCATTCTGGTACAGGTTGATCTTTGTCTCATCTGTCCATAGAATACTTTTCCAGAACTTAGCTGGCTTCATGAGGTGTTTTTCAGCAAATTTAACCCTGGCCTGTCTATTTTTGGAATTGATGAATGGTTTGCATCTAGATGTGAACCCTTTGTATTTACTTTCATGGAGTCTTCTCTTTACTTTTGACTTAGAGACAGATACACCTACTTCACTGAGAGTGTTCTGGACTTCAGTTGATGTTGTGAACGGGTTCTTCTTCACCAAAGAAAGTATGCGGCGATCATCCACCACTGTTGTCATCCGTGGACGCCCAGGCCTTTTTGAGTTCCCAAGCTCACCAGTCAATTCCTTTTTTCTCAGAATGTACCCGACTGTTGATTTTGCTACTCCAAGCATGTCTGCTATCTCTCTGATGGATTTATTCTTTTTTTTCAGCCTCAGGATGTTCTGCTTCACCTCAATTGAGAGTTCCTTAGACCGCATGTTGTCTGGTCACAACAACAGCTTCCAAATGCAAAACCACACACCTGTAATCAACCCCAGACCTTTTAACTACTTCATTGATTACAGGTTAACGAGGGAGACACCTTCAGAGTTAATTGCAGCCCTTAGAGTCCCTTGTCCAATTACTTTTGGTCCCTTGAAAAAGAGGAGGCTAGGCATTACAGAGCTATGATTCCTAAACCCTTTCTCCGATTTGGATGTGAAAACTCTCATATTGCAGCTGGGAGTGTGCACTTTCAGCCCATATTATATATATAATTGTATTTCTGAACATGTTTTTGTAAACAGCTAAAATAACAAAACTTGTGTCACTGTCCAAATATTTCTGGACCTAACTGTATGTGTTTGTTGCAGTACAGTATGTTGTTGTGAATTATTTGTCTGTTCATCAGTTTGGGTTTCCATAGTGTGTTGTGTAGTGTTTGTGTGTGGGCCACATGGATTAGCTCTCCAATGCTCTATCACTTCAAAACATATATCGGCTAAGGATCACGTTGTGAAGCAGAAATCAGTGTGATTACAGATGCCCTCAACCAGTCCTGCCTATCAGGTGCAACCAATGCAAGAGAGGGAGAGAGGGAGCGACAAAATCTCTCTCCATCACTCTCTGGCATTAGTGAATTCATCATGTGCATTATTCTGGTATCAATGATCTCTGGCAGGGAACGTAAATCCTCATGACGCCTATGTCTGCGACCACGGAAAGTTGGGGCTAGTGACCGCAGGTTATGTGTTGTTGTTCTAGGCTGTGTGCCTGCATGTGTTTGTGGACTACTCTCGCCAATAACTGGTGATGGGCCACTTTGTAGCCCTGTAGACTGGCCTGTGATTTGGGTAGTGGATTGACTGGTTCCTAAGCCCAAATCTGATGACACTTCGTCTGCTTCTGGCTGGATGGTGTTCTGGGTTGTGGATTGTTGATAGGAGGTAGGCTCCATCTCAGATGCTGATGTAGCTGTTGCTGACAACACTGTGGACTGCGCATCCTCACTGTCCTCAAGATTATCCTCGGTACTGTTTGGGTAGATGACAAAATTAATGAGCCATACAATAATAATTACAACATCCATAAAATTACATCATTCAAACTTACTTTGGAACCTCCATAATTGGCATTAGGTAGCTGAGTCTATCATCTAATATATAAAGCTGAATGTGTATATGTGTGTGTGTATGTATGTATGTGTGTATGTCTGGGATTGGCATCTGCACCGTCGCAGCTACAGCCACAACATTTTGCACACTCACACTTCTGGACCCAGAGAGCGTCATAGGCTATGTTTTGAGGGGAAATTTTAACCCCGCATTTTACAGTTATTCACCAAAAAACCTGCCTCCATTAAAACGAATGGAGCTGGGAGCCACAGTGCAACCAGAACTTCAGAAGAATGCACAGCCACGCCCTTATATGGAATGTTGGCGTGTCACAATGCAGCCAGGGAAAGAGACAGACACAGACAGGGAAAGAGGCAGACACAGACAGGGTAAGAGACAGATGTGTCGCCCTGGGCAAGCCAGGGGTCACAGGTCACAACACCACCACACCCCACATCCCAGGTAGGCACACCTAAGCTGAACCAAAAATCCTTGTTGCCTTCCTCCAGAGGCTGATGATTCACACCAGGGGGTGGGCCAGGCGGTTGGCTCCGCCCACCAAGGAGATCACAGCTCTGGAGGCAGGAAGTACCAGGCAGTCTAGTCAGGGAGGAGGAAGTGGAAGGAGTGGAAGATTAGCCCGGGGAGGGCAAGAGTAAACAACAGAGAAGTGAAAGTGGAGGAAAGAAGAGTAGTAAAGGAGGAAAGCAAGAAGTGGTGACAGAGCAGAGAGAGTGCCAAGCCTGAGAGCCCAGCTTTGTGTAGGGCCAGTACAGCAAGGTCAGCGACGGCGGTGACTGTCCGGAGGGGGACCGTTTGGAAGTTCCTGGAAGGACCCCGTTGGCTGTGTGCCCGGTGGTCTGGAGCAGTGTTCCGAAGGACAGTCAGCACCAGGGCAGGGGCCTCTCGGACCCCGGCAAGGCTAGGAGTCGCCAAATTTGCCGAATCCGTCAGTGAAGGGGACGTAGATTTCCCCAACAACCAAGTCCCGATTGAAGGCAACAGTCCAACCTGTACAACAGAGGCACCGCCACCGCCAGGGCACCAGTCTCTGAGGGCCAGCGCCTGCGGGCAAAGTGTAGTGCTCCTCCGGCCCAGCTTGAAGCCGGGGAGCGGGTTACCGGTGGGGACCCATCGCAACCAACCGTACATACAGGTGCAAGGAAGAGGGACATCACCGTCACCTACCGGGAAGGCAAAGCAGTCGTCTGTGGGACCGTCCTACCAGCCGTTTGGTTTACCGTACAAACTGTGTCCACGTCTCAGGCTGAGTGAGTACCACAGTGCCGCAAGGCACAGCGCTGTCCCCGCGTCCCTGCGCCCACCAAGCCCTGCACCTCCCAAGCCATCACCGGGCCCCGGGATCACCAACCCCTACCCACGGAGGGGCAACACAACACCTGGCTGCTCCCCATCACCATCCCCGGGATCCCCGCATTAAGCAGCGGTGGTGCTACACATCACCACAACCGTGGGTGGCGTCACGGACATTATCCCAACATCCCAAACCCCCCTTTCACTCACGGGCGAGGAGTGTCGCTCGAGAAACCCCGGGATCCGGCCCACCGCTCGAGCCACCACTGAGCAGCTGCCGGACCCGAGCAGAAGGGGTGAGCGCGGTGTGCTGACACCCTCCTCCCCGCCCGCGACAACTTGGCGTCACGAACAGGATCTTACCGCTCTGCCGTCTGGTAGAGGTGCGCCTTGTTACCGCCGGAGGTATCCGGCAGAAAAATTTCAGAAGCCGCCATCTTTGGCGCGAAAAGTTCCCGCTCGAGCGTCTTCTCGAGCAGTAGAGGCGCGAAGGCCAAAACCCCGCCCCGAGAGAGGAGGGGCCGGAAAGAGCTAAGGGGGACGGAAACAAGATGTCTGCGCCCGACGGAGCCGCTGGAGGAGCGGTGGTCGCAGCCGCAGCGGCACCCGCGGATGGGAATGGGCCTGCCCAGGTCCCGGCCGTACCGGCGGGAGGTGCCGCGGCCCCCGCGCTTGCTCAGGTCATGCCGTTTTCCTTGCCCTATGCGCCCGGAGCTGCCTGGCTACCGCAGTATGACGGGAAACCGGATGCCTTACAGGCCTTCCGGAAAAAGCTTAACCCGTTGCTAGAGCTGTACCCCCTGACTGATAAGCAACGTGCAGCGATAGTGCTAGGCCAGTTAACCGGTGCGGCGGAGCAGGAAGCGGAGACCTGGGCCGAGGGGGACCGGCTCTCTGTAGCCACCATCTTCGAGAAGCTACAGACTGCCTTCGAGACCCGGACTGAAGCTGAGCTGAGGATGCAGTTTTACCAGTGCCGGCAACGAGCTGGGGATAGCATTCGGGACTATGCTCTACGTCTGCAGACCGCCCTCCGCACGCTGAAGCGGGTGAACTCTATTAATGAGGCGGATAGCAACAAGATGTTAGTGGAGCAATTTGCACAGGGGATGAGGTCCCCTGAGGATCGTAAACAACTCCGGCTGTGGGCCCTGGAACACCCTGATGTGGACTTTGCTGTGTTAAAGGAGCGGGCTATCAAAGCACTACAGCCCCCAGCTGCTGAAGTTCTGGAACCCGTCCCGTGGCCCGTCGAGACAGCTCCCGTTGTGGCGGCCCCAGCCAAACCAACCTCCTTAATACCTGCAGCCTCGAGCAGCACAGTGGAAGAACTGGCAGCCCAGGTCCGTCGCCTGGACGGAGACCTTGCCAAGATCCTTGCTGCGCTACAACCTCTGACCAGATCTCAGCCTCCAGCACAGTTACAGCTTGCTGACAGTCCCGAAGATGTTCCCTGGATGCAGCGGAGAAGCGCTAACAACCCGCGGAGCAGACCTCCAATCTGCTACAAGTGCCGTAAGCCGGGCCATTATTACCGACAGTGCCCGTTAAACGAGCAACCCCTGGGGCCCCGGGCCAATCCTCAGGAGTAGAACACCGTGGCCCCCCGGACTGGCGAGACCGATATGTCGGGGCCAGCCCTGTTACATCTCGTGGCTCTCCTGAGGCAAGGACTGAGGCAGTCTCCCATTCCTTGCCTGCCACGAGCACTCCTGCTCAGCAGCGCCGAAGGTCTGCCAGACTGCGCAGTGTGCAGGAGATACCTTCTCAGAGAGGCAGCAGAAGGGTGACACCTAGTGGTTCTCCTGTTACAAGGAGTGAAGCGGTCTCCCATTCCTGGCCTGCCGCAGACTCTCCTGCTCAGCGGCCCCGAAGGTCTGCGAGGCTGCGCAATGTGCAGAGGTTTACTGCTCAGGGAAGCAGTGAGATTCCCGTTATCTCTGCACATTGTGAGACCGAGGATCCCGCCTCTATTTCCCAGAGGCAGGAGGGTGAGCATGTCCAATGCGTGGTGGGTCCTGATTCGCTCACTGACGTCACACGGCTTGATGACAAGGCTGGTGACGTGGTGAATCCTGACTGGCCAGGCTGGGACGTCGTGGACCCTGATTGGGTCAAGTCCGTCATCTCCGCCTCGCGCCCGCCCTCGGGTGGAGCTGCACCTCCTTAAAAGCTCCCCCTGCCATCATGGCGGCGCGCGACCGTCCTTCTATGTTTGGATGTCTGGCAGCGTGCTGCCACGCCACTGCTCAGGCATTACTGTCTCTTGTGGGCTTGGCCCTTGCTGCTCCGGCAGTACCTCGTTTGCAGGCCGTGTTCCTGCCTTGCTGCTCCGGCAGTACCCCCGTCAACAGGCCGTGTTCCTGTCCCAGGTGAGCTCCTCAAGTCTCCATTGGACTCACCTGGTTATTGAAAGCACACGTGCGTGGGCACCTCTGTGCTACCCTCGTGCCATATTCTCGTGACTTCCACTGGCACACGTGCGTGGGCACCTCTGTGCTTCCCCGTGCAACAGGTACACCGAGCCGTGAGATCTGTGCCATACAACCCTCACGGGTTAGGGCAGATCGGTGTACATAGATCGTCTGTGACATTCCAGACGATCGCTAGCAGCAACCCGCTCACTCTTCACCCACCATAGCGGCGGTCCCTTACACCGCACAGTGGACCTTGACCGGCGGAAGCAGTCCATTTCCCATCTTGGCACGCTTCCCCGGGTCCCCCTCGTAACATTACGGTCGCGCCAAAGGTCTGGCTATGGCTGAAGAGCAGCAGCAGTTGCTGCGTTATGTGCAGCAGTTGGAGTCACGATTGGCAGCAGTGGAGCAGTCTTCCTCCGATAAGACTACTCTGACGACAGTCGCCACCCAAGCGGCTATCCAGGCTGTGCTATTGGGCGGAAGGTCTCCTCGCCTTGCGCTTCCAGAGCGCTTTAGCGGCAACAGCTCTGAGTGCCGTGGGTTTATAAACCAGGTTACCACCTACTTAGAGCTGTCCGCGACTCTTTACGCTACCGAGAAGGCGAAGGTAGCCTTCGTCCAGTCCCTGCTCACAGGGAGAGCGCTGAAGTGGTCCACGCCGTTGTGGGTGCGCGGAGATCGTGTGGTGAATAACTTAGCAGCTTATCTTGGGGCCATGAGAATGGTGTTCCTCGGGCCTCAAGTCACCCACGATTCCGCGCTGCGCCTCCTACGACTTCGGCAAGGGTCTGCTTCAGTCGGGGACTTTGCTGTACACTTTAGGACACTGGCCGCAGAGCTGGACTGGCCGGATAAGGTCCTTGTCCCTGTGTTTTGGGAGGGCCTGGCAGGGTTTGTCAAAGACGCACTGGCCACACGTGAGGTGCCTGCCACTTTAGAGTCCTTGATTCAGGTTGCCTCTCGCATAGACATCCGCCAGGCGGAGCGAAGGCTCGAGGTCTCTTCAGCACCCACGTCTTCTCGGCCTAAAAAGCGTCTGACTCCCGTCTTCCATCAGACAGGTCCCCCAGCCAGTCCTGTAGGCGACTCCGTGGAGTCAATGGAGGTGTCCAAGGTGGTCTCCTCTGCCCCAGGTTCTCGGTCTTGTGTCATCTGCTTTTCCTGTGGGCAGAGGGGACACATAGCTACCCTATGTCCCAAACCGTCGGGAAAAGACAGCGTCTAGTTTCTATCAGAGGGGGGACTCTAGACGCTACTTCTCCCTCTAGGTTGACTATCAGCGCCCAGTTGCAGTTCGGCACTACTCTCTTCTCTGCCCTGGCTTGCTTGGACTCAGGCGCTGAAGGCAATTTCATCTCGACCTCCCTGGCAACCCGATACTCAGTTCCCCTGGTTCTGTTGCCCAAGCCACTCAGGGTCCGGGTAGTCGACGGGTCCATACTACTCGATCCTATCACCCAGATCACCATCCCTCTCAGGATGGATGTACCACCGGGACACCATGAGCAGGTGTCCTTCCTGGTGCTTCCAGGGGGGACGGATGAGATCCTACTGGGCCTTCCCTGGTTGAGACAGCATGCTCCTATACTCAACTGGGCAACAGGGGAGATCTCATCCTGGGCAGGATCCTGTAGAGAGCACCTGGTGACTACCGAACCACCCGCTACCATTAGGTCGGTTGGGTCCTCAGGGAATACTGAGGGGCCGGGTTTACCGACACCTTATGAGGCCTACAGGGATGTCTTTTCCAAAAGGGCCGCAGATACTCTTCCTCCCCACCGGCCATATGATTGCCGAATAGACCTGAAGCCAGGCTCCGAGCCCCCTAGGGGCAGAGTGTATCCACTCACTGCTCCAGAGACGGAGGCTATGTCCAAATATATTCAGGACAGCCTGGCGAAGGGGTTCATTCGCAAGTCTATTTCACCGGCTGGTGCAGGGTTCTTTTTTGTGCAGAAGAAGGAAGGGGATCTGCGCCCCTGTATCGATTACAGGGGATTAAATGCAATCACAATCAAGAACAAATACCCTTTGCCCCTCATTACTGAGCTATTTGATCGATTCCGCGGGGCAAAGGTCTTCACAAAGCTGGATCTACGCGGGGCGTATAATCTAGTGCGAGTCCGAGAGGGCGATGAGTGGAAGACCGCCTTTAACACCAGGGACGGTCACTACGAGTATCTAGTAATGCCCTTCGGACTCTGCAATGCCCCCGCCGTATTTCAAGACTTTGTGAATGACATTTTCCGGGATTTGTATCTTTCCGTGGTTGCATACCTGGATGACATTCTTATCTTCTCCCCCGATCTTACCACCCATCGGAGGGATGTCATCCGAGTACTTAAGAGGCTCCGCACCCATTCGTTATATGCTAAGCTGGAAAAGTGCGTTTTTGAACAGGAATCCTTGCCGTTCCTGGGGTACATAGTGTCCAGTCAGGGGTTAGCAATTGATCCGGGGAAGTTGGAGACAGTGATGAACTGGCCTGAGCCCCGCTCGCTGAAGGCGATCCAGCGATTCTTGGGGTTTATCAATTATTATCACCAGTTCATTCCCAACTTCTCGACGGTGGCAGCACCCATCATTGCCCTTACCCGCAAGGGCGCTAATCCCAAAGCATGGACACGGGAAACGGTAGAGGCATTTCACACTCTCAAAACTCACTTCTCCAGAGCTCCCATCCTTCATCGTCCAGACATCTCCAAACCCTTCCTACTGGAGGTAGACGCCTCTTCGGTCTGTGCAGGTGCAGTCCTGTACCAGAAAAATGAACGAGGAAGGAAACATCCGTGTTTCTTTTTCTCCAAGACCTTTTCTCCGGCCGAGAGGAACTACTCCATAGGGGATAGGGAGTTACTGGCGATGAAACTAGCATTCCAGGAATGGCGGCATCTCCTGGAGGGTGCAAAGCATCCATTTGAGGTTTTTTCTGACCACAAAAACCTCACATACCTCCAGACAGCACAACGCCTGAACCCAAGGCAGGCCCGTTGGTCTTTATTCTTCTCCCGGTTCCGCTTTATTATCCGCCACCTGGCCGGTGAGAAGAACGTACGGGCCGATGCCTTGTCACGTTGTATGGTTGTGTTGGAGGAGGACGAGGAGGAGCCTCGTCTTATACTACCCCCGGACAGCTTGAGGATGGTCACTCCCACTTCTTTGGACCAGGTGCCACCTGGCAAAACCCTCGTTCCCCCTGAACTACGGAACGAGGTGCTATCGTGGGCCCATGCCTCCAAGGTCGGGGGTCACTTCGGGGTCAAAAGGACCAGAGACCTGGTGACCAGGCATTATTGGTGGCCGAGACTACCCCAGGACATACAGGAATATGTGGGAGCCTGTATGTCGTGTGCTCGGAATAAGCCGTCCCGGCAGAGACCGGCAGGTCTTCTTCACCCACTGCCAGTGCCGGATCGTCCCTGGGAAGTGGTAGGGATGGACTTCCTGGGAGATCTGCCCAAGTCAGCAGGGCACAGGGTCGTATGGGTCATCACGGACCACTTCTCTAAAATGGTCCACTTGGTGCCTCTCCCACGACTCCCGACGTCACGTGCTCTCGCCACCTTGTTCATTCGGCATGTATTTAGGTTGCATGGCATGCCTGACAAGGTGGTGAGCGACCGGGGTCCCCAGTTCGCGTCTCGCTTCTGGAGAGAGCTCTGTAAGCTCCTGCAGATAGAGCTGAACATCTCCTCCGCATACCATCCCGAGACCAATGGACTAGTGGAGAGGACTAATCAGACCTTGGTAACTTACCTCCGCTATTTTATATCCGCGCACCACGACAACTGGGCTAACCTCCTTCCTTGGGCCGAATTTGCCATTAACAATTCGGTCCATGAATCCTCTGGCCAGACTCCGTTCCTACTCAATAACGGACAACATCCCAGAATCCCGGTTCCGATGCCCATTACGTCACCCGATACTAGAGTGGAGGATTGGGCGACCAAGGCCCGGGAGATCTGGGATGACACCCAAGAGGCTCTTAAAAGGGCTAAAGACCGGATGGTGATAACGGCTGATGTTCGCCGCCGCCCTGCACCATCCTTCGCCCCTGGTGACCTAGTATGGCTGTCCTCTAAGAATGTTAACCTACGGGTACAGGCAGCCAAATTCGCCCCTAGGTATCTGGGTCCATTTAAAGTACTACAGCAGGTAAACCCAGTGGCATATCGACTCCAGCTCCCTCCACGCTGGGCTATAGCCAACACCTTTCACGTGTCCCTCCTGAAACCCGTACGACTTAATAAATTCTCGGGGTCCCTGCCGGCTCAAACCGACTCCCCGTCCGACGACCCTGAGGTGGCAAAACTTGTGGAGACAAAAGTCATACAGGGCAAGAGGTACTACCTCGTGGAGTGGGCCGGCCGTGGTCCGGAGCATAGATCCTGGGAGTTGGAGGATCATATCCGCGCCCCGGGTTTGATAGCGGCCTTCGAGCACGGACAGGGGGGGGGCCTAGACGGGGGGGTAATGTTACATCTCGTGGCTCTCCTGAGGCAAGGACTGAGGCAGTCTCCCATTCCTTGCCTGCCACGAGCACTCCTGCTCAGCAGCGCCGAAGGTCTGCCAGACTGCGCAGTGTGCAGGAGATACCTTCTCAGAGAGGCAGCAGAAGGGTGACACCTAGTGGTTCTCCTGTTACAAGGAGTGAAGCGGTCTCCCATTCCTGGCCTGCCGCAGACTCTCCTGCTCAGCGGCCCCGAAGGTCTGCGAGGCTGCGCAATGTGCAGAGGTTTACTGCTCAGGGAAGCAGTGAGATTCCCGTTATCTCTGCACATTGTGAGACCGAGGATCCCGCCTCTATTTCCCAGAGGCAGGAGGGTGAGCATGTCCAATGCGTGGTGGGTCCTGATTCGCTCACTGACGTCACACGGCTTGATGACAAGGCTGGTGACGTGGTGAATCCTGACTGGCCAGGCTGGGACGTCGTGGACCCTGATTGGGTCAAGTCCGTCATCTCCGCCTCGCGCCCGCCCTCGGGTGGAGCTGCACCTCCTTAAAAGCTCCCCCTGCCATCATGGCGGCGCGCGACCGTCCTTCTATGTTTGGATGTCTGGCAGCGTGCTGCCACGCCACTGCTCAGGCATTACTGTCTCTTGTGGGCTTGGCCCTTGCTGCTCCGGCAGTACCTCGTTTGCAGGCCGTGTTCCTGCCTTGCTGCTCCGGCAGTACCCCCGTCAACAGGCCGTGTTCCTGTCCCAGGTGAGCTCCTCAAGTCTCCATTGGACTCACCTGGTTATTGAAAGCACACGTGCGTGGGCACCTCTGTGCTACCCTCGTGCCATATTCTCGTGACTTCCACTGGCACACGTGCGTGGGCACCTCTATGCTTCCCCGTGCAACAGGTACACCGAGCCGTGAGATCTGTGCCATACAACCCTCACGGGTTAGGGCAGATCGGTGTACATAGATCGTCTGTGACATTCCAGACGATCGCTAGCAGCAACCCGCTCACTCTTCACCCACCATAGCGGCGGTCCCTTACACCGCACAGTGGACCTTGACCGGCGGAAGCAGTCCATTTCCCATCTTGGCACGCTTCCCCGGGTCCCCCTCGTAACACCGCCCTATCATCCCCGTGGCTGTGGACGGCATACCAGTGATGGCTCTCTTGGACACTGGATCACAGGTAACTACCATACCGTACACGTTGTATCAGCGATATTGGGCCACAGACGAGCTGGCGCCCCCAGACAATAGTATAAATTTGATTCCCGCTAATGGACTTCCATTGACCCAGGTGGGATATAAACAGGTGGCTATGACAGTGGGGCAAGCTGAACTGCAACACCAGGGTATGATTGTGATCATGAATGAATCTAGTGATCATAACCCGAAAATAGTGCTGGGAACCAATGTGATGGAACACTGCATGGCTGATGTGTTGAACCTATTGCAACAGCTAGCCGCCACGGCGGCGGGGAGCCGGCAGAGGGCTGTGCAGCGTGAGATCCGCGCCCTGATGTACCGCCAGCATGTAAGCTCAACCGGAGGGGAGATTGGTGGAGTGCGAGTGATGGATGTTGCTCCATTGACTGTGCCCCCTAGGAGTGAGATGATGATCTGGTGTAGGGCAGCAGTAGGGCCTCAGGGGCGTGACTACCCTGCGATGATAGAGCCCATGCCTTCCGAGCACTGGCCCACTGTAGTAGCCGCCCGAGGGGTGGTAGATGTGAAGAAAGGGAGAGTGCCTGTGAGAGTGTTGAACTGTGGGGAGGAAGAAGTCAGGCTCCCCCGGTATGCCACCATTGCCAAGCTGCTCACCCTGGACCCTCACACTATCCAGGAAGCCAGTCCATCCACACTCCCACCTACCACCAGCACTTCCCCACCCCAGGGGGACACCAAGGAGTGGCACCAACAGCTACATGTGGGCACTGATGATACCCCTACACATCACAGGGCAGGGGTACACAGGGTGGTGCAGGAGTACGAACAGGTTTTCAGTAAGCACCCCCTAGACTTTGGGCAGATCAAGGGGGTCCAACACCACATTCCCACGGGTGAACATCCCCCTATCAAAGAGAGGTATAGACCTATTCCCCCTGCAAATTACCAGTGTGCCAAAGATATGTTGAAGAATATGAAGGAGGCAGGGGTTATTCGGGACAGTTGTAGTCCCTGGGCCGCTCCGTTGGTACTGGTCAAGAAGAAGGATGGTACCATGCGGATGTGTGTGGACTACCGGAAGATCAACCAGATAACCCATAAAGATGCCTATGCATTGCCTCGTATTGAAGAATCTTTGGCTGCACTAAGAACTGCAAACTACTTCTCGACCCTTGACCTCACCAGCGGATACTGGCAAGTGGCCGTGGCCCCAGAGGACCGGGAGAAGACCGCCTTCACCCCCCCGATGGGGCTCTGCGAATTCAATAGCATGCCGTTTGGGCTGTGCAATGCCCCTGGGACCTTCCAACGGCTGATGGAGTGCTGTCTGGGACATTTAAACTTCGAGACCGTCCTGCTGTATTTGGATGATGTGATTATTTATTCCCAGACGTATGAAGCCCATCTGGAGCACCTGGCCGAGGTGTTCGCGTCCCTTGCCAAGTACGGGATGAAGTTGAAGCCCTCAAAATGCCACCTGCTGAAACCCAGGGTGCAATATCTAGGGCATGTGGTGAGTGCGGATGGTGTCGCCCCCGACCCTGAGAAGATCACTGCCATCCAAAGCTGGCCGAGGCCCACTACAGTGAGGGAAGTAAGGCAGTTTCTGGGTCTGGTGGGGTACTATCGGCGCTTTATAAAGGGGTACACGAAGATGGCCGCCCCCATGCAAGATCTCCTCGTGGGACAGACCAAAGGTGGTAAACCCGTCGGAGCCCCACTGTCGTGGGAGGACAAGCATGAGGAGTCCTTTTGCCAGCTGAAGGCGGCCCTGACCGGAGAAGAGGTCCTGGCGTACCCTGACTACGGGCGCCCATTCATCCTCCACACGGACGCCAGTAACGTGGGGCTAGGAGCGGTCCTCTCCCAGGTCCAGGATGGAAAGGAGAAGGTGATTGCCTACGCCTGCCGAAAACTCCGGCTGACCGAAAGGAACCCTGAGAACTATAGCTCTTTCAAGCTCGAGCTACTGGCGTTGGTGTGGGCTATCACGGAGCGGTTCCGGCACTATTTGGCGGCAGCAAAGTTCACCGCATTCACGGACAACAATCCGCTGACTCACCTGAACACGGCCAAGTTGGGCGCGCTGGAGCAGCGGTGGGTAGCCCGGTTAGCCAACTATGATTTCACCATAAAGTACCGAGCTGGTCGTGTCAACATCAATGCAGATGCACTCTCCCGGATGCCCCATTTGTCAGAAGAGGGGTGTGAGGATGACGACCTCGAGGAGATTGAGTTGCCTGCGTTTCACCAGCCGCCTACTGAGAGGGTACAAGTATGTCAGCAAAGGGTGGATCTGGACCCGCGGCCCAGTCAAGAGTGGCAGGACGCCCAGGACCAAGCGGCGGCTGTCCGCCTTGTCAAGACTCTGGTGGAACAAGGCGCCATGGGAATGGACCCTAGCGCTCCAGCCGAAGCCCAACGCTTGTGGAAAGAACGAAAACGGCTCTACCTACACCAAGGGAGGCTGTGCCGTGAGCTGATCAACCCAAAAACCCATGAGAAAATATGCCAGTTGATCGTTCCTCAAGCTGAGGTCGCTACTGTCCTGCGGGCATACCATGATGGTGCTGGCCACTTCGGGTGGAAAAAGCTGGAGATGCTGTTGAGGGAGCGGTTCTATTGGAGTGGGATGCGGGAATCGGTGGAAGCCTGGTGCCGAGAGTGCGGTCCTTGTACACTGAGGAGAAAGGACGAGACTAGCCAGAGGGCACCATTACATCCCATCGTTACCCATCAGCCGCTGGAGCTGGTCGCCCTGGACCATGTCAAGCTCACCCCTAGCCGAAGTGGGTACACCTATGCATTGACCATGGTAGACCACTATTCAAGATTTATGGTGGTAGTCCCCGTTAAGGACCTAACTGGTCGAACCGCTGCTCGAGCGTTCCAGGCTTATTTCTGCCGACCCCATGGGTACCCCGAGAAGGTGCTGACAGACCAAGGCCCGGCTTTTGAAGCAGAAGTGTTTCACGAATTCTGCCAGTTGTACGGCTGCAAGAAGATTCGGACCACCCCGTACCACGCCCAAACCAACGGCATGTGCGAGAAAATGAACCACTTGGTCCTGGGACTCCTCAAGACGTTACCGCTGGAAGAACGGAACATATGGCCGGAAAAGCTACCTGACTTGGTCGACATGTACAATAACATTCCGTCCAGCTCAACGAAATGCACCCCAGCGTATTTGATGAGGGCTCGGCCTGGCCGCCTGCCGGTGGACCTGGAGATGGGGTTGGAAGCTCCGGAGGCACTCTCTTCAACGGCGGAGTGGGAAACTCGAAGGAGAGCACAGTACCGGCAAATCCAGGAGTATGTGGAGAAAAACCTCAGTCGAAGTCGAGAGCAGCAAGAGCACCGGTTCAACCAGAAGGCGCCCGCAGGTCCTTTCCAGCCAGGAGATGTGGTGCTGAAACGGAAGAGAAAAGCCCACAAGCTGGATGATCAGTGGGAGCAAGTCCCTTATGTCATACAACCCACAGAATGGGGAAATGGAAAAACTTACCAGATTAGTCGTGACCAAGGGGGCACCCTAGCCACAGTTTCCCGGGACCATCTAAAAAAATGCCCCCCAGCGCTGAAAGCAGAGGCTGAAGTACCGGTTCCTCCACCAGTGGAGAAGGCAGCAGAGGTAATCCACACTGTAATGGGTGACTTCCCAGCAAACTGGCCTACACAGAACGGCGCGGTGATCCTTCCAGTGATACTGTTCCCACAACCCGTGGATGAAGAAGTAGTGGAAGCGGTTAACCGTGAGCCAGAACCAATGCCAGTGCCCAGGGATGAACCTGCACCCAGCCCCCCTGCACCTCCGCCTGCTCCACACTATAGCAGGGAGGAGGAACCGATTGTTCCCTCTACCCCACTATCTAGCACCACTGACACCGGGCTCCGAAGGTCCACCCGTTCCAACCTAGGTAGACCCCCACTTAGGTACAGGGAGACCGTTCTATGAGTAAAAGGGGTCCGCAAATGTAAAAGAGTGTTGTTGCTTGTTTGAAAAGTTTGAAAGTTTGCAAAAGAATGATAAGAAAGATGATTATCCGAGTTTTCACCTGATTCACCGTGTGATTTGCAACCGGCTGGAGCCGGCACCGTTGTCCCCGTGGGGACCGTTTAAAGTTTAAATGCATGGGAACTATCCATGGACAAGCCCGTGAACTTTGCAGGGCAACCACAAACGTTAGTGGCTTGTAAATATGTTGGGTACCGTTACCGTTTCCGCATTGCCGCCTCCGGAGAGGCAGGTTGGAGGGAGGGCCCTGAGCAGAGCAGGCCAGGGCCCAGCCACCAAAGGAACCGGTGGCTACCCTCTGGAGGGAAAGACGACAGATCCCGCTCGGGTACCGTGTGCTGGACTGTGGGTCAAGGGGTGCTGCCTGGGTTTTAGGGGCAGCATCAGGGCCAGGTTACTTGGGTGGGAGAGAGCGGAAACCGTGACCGTATACCGTTGAAACGTTAAAAGTAAATGTGCCTCCCGTCTTGGGAAGAATTTATTAAAAATGTTATGCATGTTTGTTTAACCCTGTTACCCCTTTTTACAGAAAAATAAAACCGGTGTAGGACGGCAGCCCGCGGACGGTCTGCATTTTGCTAAGGGGGAATGTGTCGCCCTGGGCAAGCCAGGGGTCACAGGTCACAACACCACCACACCCCACATCCCAGGTAGGCACACCTAAGCTGAACCAAAAATCCTTGTTGCCTTCCTCCAGAGGCTGATGATTCACACCAGGGGGTGGGCCAGGCGGTTGGCTCCGCCCACCAAGGAGATCACAGCTCTGGAGGCAGGAAGTACCAGGCAGTCTAGTCAGGGAGGAGGAAGTGGAAGGAGTGGAAGATTAGCCCGGGGAGGGCAAGAGTAAACAACAGAGAAGTGAAAGTGGAGGAAAGAAGAGTAGTAAAGGAGGAAAGCAAGAAGTGGTGACAGAGCAGAGAGAGTGCCAAGCCTGAGAGCCCAGCTTTGTGTAGGGCCAGTACAGCAAGGTCAGCGACGGCGGTGACTGTCCGGAGGGGGACCGTTTGGAAGTTCCTGGAAGGACCCCGTTGGCTGTGTGCCCGGTGGTCTGGAGCAGTGTTCCGAAGGACAGTCAGCACCAGGGCAGGGGCCTCTCGGACCCCGGCAAGGCTAGGAGTCGCCAAATTTGCCGAATCCGTCAGTGAAGGGGACGTAGATTCCCCCAACAACCAAGTCCCGATTGAAGGCAACAGTCCAACCTGTACAACAGAGGCACCGCCACCGCCAGGGCACCAGTCTCTGAGGGCCAGCGCCTGCGGGCAAAGTGTAGTGCTCCTCCGGCCCAGCTTGAAGCCGGGGAGCGGGTTACCGGTGGGGACCCATCGCAACCAACCGTACATACAGGTGCAAGGAAGAGGGACATCACCGTCACCTACCGGGAAGGCAAAGCAGCCATCTGTGGGACCGTCCTACCAGCCGTTTGGTTTACCGTACAAACTGTGTCCACGTCTCAGGCTGAGTGAGTACCACAGTGCCGCAAGGCACAGCGCTGTCCCCGCGTCCCTGCGCCCACCAAGCCCTGCACCTCCCAAGCCATCACCGGGCCCCGGGATCACCAACCCCTACCCACGGAGGGGCAACACAACACCTGGCTGCTCCCCATCACCATCCCCGGGATCCCCGCATTAAGCAGCGGTGGTGCTACACATCACCACAACCGTGGGTGGCGTCACGAACATTATCCCAACATCCCAAACCCCCCTTTCACTCACGGGCGAGGAGTGTCGCTCGAGAAACCCCGGGATCCGGCCCACCGCTCGAGCCACCACTGAGCAGCTGCCGGACCCGAGCAGAAGGGGTGAGCGCGGTGTGCTGACACCCTCCTCCCCGCCCGCGACACAGACACAAAGAGACAGACACAGACAAAGAGGCAGACTGACAGGGAAAGAGACAGACACAGACAAAGAGACAGAGACAGACAGGGAAAGACAGGGAAAGAGACAGACAGGGAAAGTGACAGAGATAGATAGATAGACAGGGAAAGAGATAGATAGACAGGGAAAGAGATTGAGACAGATGGAGAAAGAGACAGAGACAGTCAGAGACAGACAGGGAAAGAGACAGACAGACAAAGAGATAGAGAGAGACAGAGAGATATATACAGAGGGGGAGACAGACAGAGAATGGGAGAGAAACAGAGAGACAGTTACTATCCCGGGCGTTAATACATTATATTTATACATTCTATCCCTGGAATGTTAATACATTCTATTTTGTTAACAAAAGTTATTAACCCGGGTGAAGCCAGGTAGTACAGCTAGTAGTGAATATATTTCTTCTTTTTGGAGGCAGCAGCAGAAGTTGCAACAGGGTTGAATTCACGGCAGAATTGGTCTCTTTCTGACCACCAACGCCATTTCACTAAATCCACTGTAAGAAAACATCAAAAGTATAATGTTTAATTTCCTTATTCTAATGAACAAAAATCAAACAAATTGCAGCAAATTTTAAAAAAAGGTTTTACAAAAAAAAATAAACCAGTGTGTCTCCACAAAATAACATGTCATGTATAATTTGTAAGTATAAAACCATGAGCAACCCAACATACCCGTTTGTAAAAAAACAAAGAGACATTACAAAATCACGTTTAATTTATGCTTAAATAAAATATTAAAGCAAAAATAAAAAGGAAAACTTATAATGACCACAACTACATGCATTGCCATATGTTCACATTTGTTAAAAAACACTCCAATAGAAAATATTTAGTCTATGCATAATTTCAAACAAACCATTAAACAACTATAGCAGACATATTTTGGCCTACCATTGTGTATATGGATGTAGCTTACACAACAAAACTATATAGGTCTGTGACTATGTGGACATCTAGGCCAGTTGGTTTTACAACCTGAAATGTCTGTGTGAAGTGCCTTTAATGCATGACATGTCATATTTCCATGAAATCAGCTAAAACAATAGAGAAAACTACTATCAAACCAAAAATATCCACACTTTACTGTATGTGTGTCTGCAGTGTAGCGTAAAATGAGTCTGGACCATTAATACATGCCTAATATTCTGTTTCAATATATAGACATTCTGCCTACTGATTGAGCACATTCAGGTAATGATAGAAGCCATGAAAATGTCTGTACTCACCATATTTAGCTTTCCTTCCAGGGGTGCATTGAGACCATCGATTCCTGGGGTATACTTGTTCAGCCACAGACATCCAGGCTCTCTCCACCATCAACCTGTCGTGGTATCCATCCACACGTGTGTCCCATAACTCTGAATGCCTCTCTACTTTCTCATCAGAGTGCTCAGTTTGCCCCTGCAGTGAGAGAAAAGGTGCCCAGCTGCCGTCTGGCTTGCAAATGAGACAGGATATGAGTCTTTGGCGCCAGAATTAATGACCTTAAATTGACCTAATAGATTGGTAACAAGTGTTGCTGATGTTTGGATTAAAAACGCACACGGACGGTACGTGTAGCACACGGACATGCAACGTGTGCCACCCGTGCAGGCACGGACCCATTGACTTTAGCGGGTCCGTGCTTGCGTGAACCCGGAGATAAATGGACATGTCGAGCGTGTGGAAAAACGCACACGTACAAACGACACGGACACACGTTCCGTGTGTTTTTACATGTGTTGCCTGCTACCATTGGGTAGCATTGGTCTACGTGTCTCCGTGCCACTGGTACGTGCAACCACGTACCAAACACGTACCAGCGGCACGGATGTGTGTCGGAGGCCTAAGGGATTTGTCAAAATCCCAATACCTTTCTTACTTTTGTAAATAGCTTTGCACATGCCCAAAAGAACTAACAGAACTTATGGGTACTTCTGACATAGCGAGATCGCTAGCGAGATCGCTGCTGAGTCACAGCTTTTGTGACGTACCAGTGACCTCATCAGCGATCTCGCTGTGTGTGACACTAACCAGCGACCTGGCCCCTGCTGTGAAATCGCTGATCGTTACACACTGTTCTGGTTCATTTTTTGGTCGTTGGGCTCTCGCAGGACAGCACACATCGGTGTGTTTGATGCTGTGCGACAGTTTCCCAATGACCGCCGAGATCGTTATACAGGTCGCTACTGCGACCTCTATCGTTACTGCGTCGTTGGTAATATCTGACTGTGTAACCTCTCAGCAGCTACCTACCAGCGACTTACCTATCAGGTAGTATCGTTGTCGGGATCGCTAGTACGTCATTTAGTGTGACGGTACCCTTACGCTGTGCTTTTATCTTATCTTTTCAGTGTCTTCCTCCGATCAGTGCTGCACTCTTAACTTAGGGGTACTTTGCACGCTGCGACATCGCTACTGCGATATCGTCGGGGTCAAATCAAAAGTGACGCACATCCGGCGCCGGTAACGACGTTGCAAAATGTAAAGCCTAGATGCGCCGATAAATGATCGCAAAAGCATCGAAAATTGGTGATCTGTGTAGCGTCGGTCACTTTCATAATGTCGCACCAATAGGAGATATGATGTTGTTCCTCGTTCCTGCGGCAGCACACATCGCTGTGTGTGAAGCCGCAGGAGCGAGGAACATCTCCTTACCTGCCTCCACCGGCTATGCGTAAGGAAGGAGGTGGGCGGGATGTTTACGTCCCGCTCACCTCTGCCCCTCAGCTTCTATTGGCCGCCTGCCGTGTGACGTCGCTGTGATGCCGCACGACCCGCCCCCTTAGGAAGGAGGCGGGTCGCCGGCCAGAGCGGCATCGCAGGACAGATAAGTGCGTGTGAAGCTGCCGTAGCGATAATGTTCGCTACGGCAGCTATCACAAGATATCGCATGTGCGACGGGGGCGGGTACTATTACGCTCGGCATCGCTAGCCGATGCTAGCGATGTCGCAACGTGCAAACCTGATGCCTGTAAAGAAGATTGTCATACAAAGATGGGCTAGGGTACTAGATCTTGATTGCACTGCAGCCAATATAGGTGACCAAAACATTACCTGTGACAGGCAGCGTTGTGAGCTGCACAGAGAGCTGCAAAAATAAAAATGATGCCATGACTGCTGAGACTCTGAACACCAAACAAACCCTCCCATGGCTGATTAAACACACCGACACAGATGTAACGAAAAATATAAAACTTAATTGGGAGAGCTTTATCAAAAAACACCTATATACTCTCATCTGTTCTTTTTTTGTGGAGGTAGGTCGGTCACAGCTAAATTAACCATAACTATTAGCCACTTCCAAAATGAAGCGTTGTGCCAGGCCGGACTCCTGGCACACTTCAGCTTACATAACATCATACCTGTTTTGGATAAATACCGCCACGGAGGAGCAAAGGCTTTAGACTGTACTCCGACCCCCCCCCCATAAAAAACAACGCCTGCTCTATGCCGTCTTGCAAACCAGACAAGAATATGTCTAAACCGATTTCGTTCAAATGAACGCCATCTGTAATCATCAGGGACGAATTGTCCCCTTCTAATTGTCGGTGTCTAACAACAATTCCAGCCTTGAAACGCACAAATCGCAATATACGTGAATTGAGCGTATGTCGCGAGCACTCGAGCGCTGCGGCACCTTGGGCCCTCCACCATACAACCCGTGAAACGACCTCGGACCAGACGATGACAAGCTCAGGAAAAAATGCATGAAACTTGTCCAAATCCGATCGCATGGTAGTAATGAGCTCGGGAACTGAGGTCATTTCCCCCGGCATGGATGACAAGGACCACCGGTGATAGGGCCGACCTAGTGATCCCAACTGCTTCCAGGAGAACTTGAGGCCAGATCAGACCCCTAATTCCTCTCCAGTTGACCTCGAAACCACGAAATCCAAGGGCCCATCCACCAGGTCGATTCTCCGCACGCTGTCCAGCCCAGAAAATATAAGAATGGCCGAGCAGCCAAATCACCGGTTTAGCAGCGCCTAAAAGGAAAAAACTGTTAGTGCGGGAACAGCAACTAGCATCTCAAACAAACCACCTGTAAGGAAAATTATTAATGAAGTAGTAATTCCGGTCTGATATATCGCGCAAAACAAGCCAAACGCCAGAGGCTAATACGCTGAATGACTTCATTGGGAAATCCCTCCCGGGCTGCCTCCGTCGCAGCCCCGATCCTAAAGGAATGAGCAGATATGTCAAGCTCTACAATGCTGTGGCATTTCAGATAAAACATAGTTTGAAAAGCTGATTAGAGGTACAAACTTGATTAGATTGATGATGTCTCTGACTGTCTTCTTCAATCCCTGCTTCAGTTGATTGACAGTTCTATGCACTAAAATAGGAGAGACCTGTCAATCACCTGTAGCGAAGCATTAAGGAGCCGAGTGGAAATTAACATCGGACTAGTCATGTCTCTCCCTCCACTCTCACATGGCTTTTTAGACTATATTTTCTTTGAAACATCAAAGTGAGTAAAAGTAAAATATAACTGGCTGCAGTCATCCAGCCAGGCTGTGTTTGCTGCCTGTGGTTCAGGCAGCATAAATCTAATGATAGATTCCCATTAAGAATTATACCACAACCTAACCATCCCTTACAAACTACACAAACATAATAAATATCTATGGACAACATGTTACAGAAATTTGTTCATTAGTGAATCTTTTGGATATTCTTCAGTGCTCACTTGACTGCAGCTGACACACCCACCAAAACTCTCAGCCCGGGAAAAGAGGGCATTCATCAGAGAGACAGCACAGAGAACAAAGGTAACCCTGAAGGACTGTCCTGAAGAGTTCCCAAACAGACTGGAGTATCTATCCTTACGACAACAATAAGCAGTAAGCTCCATAGAGCTGGCCTTCATGGAAAAGTGGCCACAGAGAAAACCTTTACTTACAGCCAAAAATTGGAAGGCTCATTTTGAGTTTGCCCAAAGGCATGTGGGAGACTCCCCAAATCTATGGAGGAAGATGCTGTGGTCAGATGAGACCAAAATTTGACTTTTTGGCCACTAAGGTAAATGCTATGTATGGCATGAAAACAACTCATCTCATCACCCCAAGAGCACCATCCCCATAGTGCAACATGGTGGTGGCAGCATCAAGCTGTGGGGTTGGTTCCCAGCAGCAAGGAGAGGGAAAATGGTCCAAGTTGAGGAAAAAATGGATTGTGCAAAATGCAGGGATATCCTTGAGCAAAACCCTTTTCAGTCTGTCAGTGATTTGAGACTGGGACGGAGGTGCACCTTCTAACTAGACAATGACCCATAAAATACTGATAAAGCAACACTTGAGTGGTTTAAGGGGAAACGTGTAAATGTATTTAAGTGGACTAGTCAAAGCCCAGACCTTAATTCAATTGAGAATCAGGGGTCAGACTTGAAGATTGCTGTTCCCCTGCGTAAACCATTTAACTTGAAGGAGCTGGAGCAGATTTTCCTTGTAGAATGTCCAAAAATCCCAGTGGCAACATGTGGAAAGCTCATAGAGACTTATCCAAAGCGACTTGCAGCTGTAATTGTTGCAAAGGGAAGCTCTACAAAGTACTGATTTTAGGGGGGTGAATAGTTATGCACACTAAGGTTTTCAGTTATTTTGTCATATTTGTTGTTTACCTCCCAATAAAGCGAAAACCAAATGTTCAGTTTTAGGCACGCTCTTTACATGAACTGATGGAAGCACAAAAAAACCCCAAAACAGTGATTTTCCAGGTCATGAGGTAGCAAAATATGAAAAATGCCAAGGGGGTGAATACTTTCACAAGGCACTGTACACATATACAGTATGTCTACACATATATGTCTTCAGTCACAGAGGCGCGGCTGGTGAGGCTTTAGTCACCACTTCATAAGAGATGGCAGTTGTTACTGATAAGAGTGTATGTAGATAGAAGAGAGATGAGGGGACTGAGCTTTGCCTCTAGCTCCTCCTTCTGTCTCTAGCTCCTCCCTCCTTCTCTCATCATAGAATCTCCTTCCTCAGTAATGGGAAAGTCTTCACTGAATACAGATGTTACCTCAGAATTTGAATAATGACTGATCAATTCTGGTAGAGACAGAAGGAAATTTGTCTGATAAGATATGTCATAAACTTGATTTATGAACTTAAGACAACGGTTACGCTTTAAGACTTGCATCTTTTAAACAATTAACACTAGAACTACTGGACTTGTGACACCTATATAGAAATACATGGTGCAAAGTAGTCAAAATGACTACCTCAGTAGTTCTAGTGTTAATGTCATATGGTGTGAATGTACCATCAATATCTATCATGAGACAACCCAAGTACATTAGTTACAAATCATAGAAATTAGTAGCATATAGAAAAACAGTATACGGTACTTGTTCATGAAACCATATCCACACATTAGCTGAACATTAAATAGCAGGTTAGCTACTATTGGTAGTTTTTCTGGTGTTAACAACTGTGCATTTAGACATTAGTGATAATTCACATGAAGTCTTGTCCATAGGGCAGTGTTTGGCATACATGTAAGGTTTGTTCACATGTTAAGTAATTGCAGCCAATTTTTCTGCACTTAAAGGGAACCTGTCGGGTCCAATATGCACCTAGAACCACGAGCAGTTCTGGGTGAATATCTCTAATCCCTGCCAAGAGGTCCAGTCACACTAAGCAACTTACCAGCGATCCCAACAACGATAGGGATCGCTGGTAAGTTGCTAGGAGGTTGCTGGTGAGATGTCACACTGCGACGCTCCAGCGATCCCACCAGCAACCTGACCTGGCAGGGATCGCTGGAGCGTGGCTACACAAGTTGCTGGTGAGCTCACCAGCAACCAGTGACAAGCCCCCAGCGCCGCGTGGAAGACGCTGCGCTTGGTAACTAAGGTAAATATCGGGTAACCAACCCGATATTTACCTTGGTTACCACCGCACGGAGCTACACGTGCAGAGAGCAGGGAGCAGCGAACACTGAGCGCTGGCTCCCTGCTCTCCTAGTTACAGCACACATCGGGTTAATTACAGGATGTGTGCTGCAGCTACATGTGCACAGAGCAGGGAGCAGTGCACACTGCTTAGCGCTGGCTCCCTGCTCTCCTAGTTACAGCACACATCAGGTTAATTACAGGATGTGTGCTGCAGCTAAATGTGCACAGAGCAGGGAGCAGCGCACAATGCTTAGCGCTGGCTCCCTGCTCTCCTAGTTACAGCACACATGGGGTTAATTAACCCGATGTGTGCTGCAGCTAAATGTGCACAGAGCAGGGAGCAGCGCACAATGCTTAGCGCTGGCTCCTTGCTCTCCTAGTTACAGCACACATGGGGTTAATTTCCCGATGTGTGCTGTAGCTACATGTGCACAGAGCAGGAGCCGGCACTGACAGTGAGAGCGGGGGAGGCTGGTATCAAAGGTAAATATCGGGTAACCAAGGACAGGGCTTCTTGGTTACCCGATGTTTACATTGGTTACCAGCCTCCGCAGAAGCCGGCTCCTGCTGTCTGCACATTTAGTTGTTGCTGTCTCGCTGTCACACACAGCGATCTGTGCTTCACAGCGGGACAGCAACAACTAAAAAATGGCCCAGGACATTCAGCAACAACCAACGACCTCACAGCAGGGGCCAGGTTGTTGCTGGATGTCACACACAGCAACATCGCTAGCAACGTCACAAAAGTTGTTCGTTAGCAGCGATGTTGCTAGCGATGTTGCTTAGTGTGACGGGGCCTTAACTGTCCCTGTATACACTAGCATAGATAAAGAGATCTTTACAAAAAGTATTTCTAAAGATCTTATATTGTATGCTAATGAGCGAGGGCAGTAGCCCCAAGGTCATTGCTTCCCTTACTACTCGGCCCCATTAGCATGTTAGTACGCCCCTGTGAGTGTGCTATCATGCTAATGAATGCGCAACGTCGGAGGATGATCTCACTCACCTCTCTATCGCCATCAACGCCTGACGCTGGATTTCGGCTCAGTGCGCATGACCGCGGAGTTTCGGTCATGGCTACTATGAATCCGGGTGAACGCATCCGGGATTTCTTACTGAAGTAGTGCGCATGAACGAAAGTCCGGGATCATGTGCACGGAGCCGAAATCCCACGTCAGACGCGATGGCAGCAGAGAGGTGAGTGAGTTCATCCTCTGATGCTGCGTATTCATTAGCATGATAGTACGCCCAAAGGGGCGTGCTAACATGCTAATAGATCCAACTAGCAAGGGAAGCAACGCCCTTTTGGACTAGTCCCTGTGCTCATTAGCATAAAAGATCTTTATAAATACTTTTTCTAAAGATCCCTTTATCTATGCTAGTGTACACAGGGACAGTTAGGCAGGGATTAGCAATATACACCCAGAACTGCTCGTGGTTCTGGGTGCATGCACCTGACAGGTTCCCTTTAAAATGACTGTGCAAGATAAACACAGCTTACATTACGTGCGGTTTTGATGCATTTTTTTATTTTTTTTACCTGTGTTTTTAAGGATTCATATGAATGGGTGGTCTTTGCAAAAACACTAGAAGTAATAATATTCTGGAAATTTGAAAAAAACAAACAAACCCCACACTGATGGTTAAGATGTGCAAGGACAAGCAGCATGTGCATGACTTTTCACAAATTTCATTCATTTTAATAGTACTGCAAAATGCAGCATACAAGCAAAAAAAAGCCCTAAAAAAAGCTGCATACTGTAGATACAGCATGTGAACATACCCTTACAATATTTCAAAGCACCAGCTAACAAATTACAGATAAACTGCATCTTTAAGGATGCTTTCACACTACGTCTTTTTAACATGCGTCCTGAACGTTTTTTAAACGCAGAAACGGATCCAGTGCAAATGCATTTTCATTTCAATGCATTTGCAATGGACTTGCGTTAACATGCGTTCACCTGCGTTTGCGTGCGTTATAGTGAGGATCCAGCGACTTGCAGTTTTTTAACATCTTTCAAAAACGCTACTTGTAGCGTTTTTGAGCTGCGTCCAACTTCTGCAAATTGCTGGATCCTGACTAAACAGCACGCAAACGCATGTGAATGCTGGCATGCTGATAGACA
This sequence comes from Anomaloglossus baeobatrachus, assembly GCF_048569485.1. Lineage (NCBI taxonomy): Eukaryota > Metazoa > Chordata > Amphibia > Anura > Aromobatidae > Anomaloglossus > Anomaloglossus baeobatrachus. The sequence goes on from NC_134356.1 coordinate 232,835,676, forward strand.
GGATCCTGCTTGCTCTACTGAGCATGCACAGAAGCCAGCCTCCGTGATCAGTCTATCTCTCTCCTCCCTCTGTCTCTCTCCCCCTCTCTCTCCTCTCTCTGTCTCTCCCCCTCCCTCTCCCCCACCTGAGAGCTGCGGACACTCGTAACCAAGGTAAATATCGGGTAACCACTTCTCTTAGTTACCCGATGTTTACGTTGGTTACGTGTGCAGGGAGCCCGGCTCCTAGCAGCTGCAGACGCTTGTAACCAAAGTAAATATCGGGTATCCAAGCAAGTATACCCGATGTTTACCTTGGTTACGAGCCTCGCAGCTGTCAGATGCCGGCTCCCAGTCTGGCACGTTTAGTTCCCCTCACTCCCGATCACATGACTCCAATGCCCGCCCCTAAACATCCAGTGACAGGATCCTGCAAAATAACACATGCGTTTGCATGCATTTTTTGCTGTAAAAGCAGGATCCGCTTTTGCAGCAAAAAAACGTTCAGGACGCATGTTAAAAAGACGTAGTGTGAAAGCAGCCTAATTCTAGTGCAACCAACATCACGGAATCGCTATTGTCGATATATAAAATCCACAGAGTATTTGCTGTGTTTAGTTTTTTGGGTTTTTTTTGCTACCGTCTTTTTGAGATCCAACCTTAAAGGAAGCTCCTGTAAGCTAAGGAAGTGTGAGTTGTCTGACCGATAAGATATGGTAATAGTGTGTGACATGACTAATTAGTCTTCTGTGCAATGTTTCTCCATTGTAATAAATTACACCATGAATTTTGTCCATATCATACTCTCACGACAATAAAGTGCAGAAGCTTTCTGGCTGCATAATAAAGCTTGGAAGGACACCAGCTTATACCAGATACTGCCGCTGAACAAGCCAGTTGTAAGAATGCTGTACATGCTCGGTAAATACGTAAAGGGAAACTGTCAGCAGGTTTCTATTACCTCATCTGAGAGCAGCATAATGTAGGCAAGAAGGTCCTGAATCCAACGATATATCACTTAGATTACTGTCTGCTGCCGTTCTGACAAAAACAAAGATTTTACTGTTATCATGTAGCAGAGCAAGCTGCCCCTGCCCACACCAGGCTTTTAGTGGACATTTCTATAGACCAGTGATGGCTTACCTATGACATTGTCGTTGTATGACGTCACCTGCTAGCCTCTGATTGGCCGGCATCTGCCATTGGTGAAACTCTGCAGAGAGTTCATGTGTGCGGCACAATAATCTGAAGTGAAGCGTAGATGGCTGCCACGATCGTCAGGGGTCCTACGGGCCGCAAGAAGCAGGAGAGAGGACACCGAGGGAATGGAGTACAGGTGAGAAGAATTTTTTTTATGCGTGTATGTAAAAACGGCATAATGTAGCATAAATAGGGGACATTACTACAGGATGGGGCATTACTAAAAGAAGGAGACAAGGATGGGCACTAGGATGGACACATTACTACAACAGTGAGAAGATTACTACATTACTACATTACAAGATTACTACATTACTACAGAGGACAAGGATGGGGCACATTACTACAGGGGACAATGATGGGCACATTACTACACGGGACAAGGATGGGCACATTACTACAGGGGACAAGGATGGGCGCATTACTACAGGGGACAAGGATGGGGCACATTACTTCAGGGCACATAACTGCTGGGGGGAGAAGGAGAGGAGATAGACTATTGGGGGAGAGGAGATCATTATCTCCTCTCCCCCTCACCTCAGAAGTCATTATCATGACTGCTGGGGGGGAGGGGGAAAGGAGATAATGACTGCTGGGGGGGGAGGAAGAATAGATCATTATGTCCTCTCCCCACAGCAGTCATTATCTCCTCTACCCCTCCCCCCAGCAGTCATTATCAGATAACTTTTTTTAGTAGAGCTACAAATATTACAAAATTATGGATTTTTTGAGAAGTGACACACCACCTGAGTTCTGCTTCTTTTATTACGAATTTTTACACAGCAAGCTCAAAAGGTTGGCCATCCCTCAGTAGCTGCTAATCACAGAAGTGGCAGAGTCAGACTTGAGCTCACACCTTCTGTGTCCACTAATGATAAAGCTCTTGAAGCTTTAATTAACATTTTAGGTAATTGAAAACATACTTTGTGATAAGAGAGGCATCACTGTAATCTGTATGTTAACCCTTACAGCATGCTGTCTTCAGATTGGTGTTAGAGTATCAGATTGATGACTTTGACTTGGCGGTCACATAACTTATGAGTCCACGAATATGCGACTGTGATGTGACCGGCTACATATTATTATGGTAACTAGGTGCTGAGACCTTATGAGAGGCCCATGTGATTCGCCCTGTAACTTTATGCAAGGGGTGCAGCTAGATTTTGATGTACTGGGTCTCACATGATCGACCACGACAGCCGTGATCAGGAAGTGTTTGAATGGATTGGCCTGGTTCTGAGGACACATGCTGATATATGCACCAATGGGGGGTATTGGCGCAATTTCCTGAGGAAAACTCCTCCCCAAACATAGTGCTCCACATGGTCCATTAACATATTGAAGGATGTGGTTACCCAAATATGGGGACTGATTGGTTGGTAGAGGAGTATGGGGTGGACCTGAGCTAAAGTCATAGTGAGAGATAGTATAATATATGGCTCTGAGCATAGTAGATAGGATAAATATCGTATAGATGATAACAGAAGTTACTCCTGGAGATTTGCCAGTGTTATGTATTACATATTATGTATGTTTTATATATGTTTTAATTGTGATTTTACAGTGTATCTAGTATTATCATGACTAAAGAAACTAGCCCTGTGGGAGGGTCTATGGGAGTGATCTACAATCAAACCTCCATATAATGCACCTGCCTTGGCCGAAATGTTGCTATCTGCACTTTTTGTTTGTATGCTAGGACTCAAAAATATTTTGGGATAGTTGCAAGGAGTTTTGGTCCTTAGATTCCACAATAATCTTCAATTTCTGCAGCTTAACAGAGGGCTATACCAAGCAGTACGAATAGTGGAGTGGTGCATGGATTTCGTTACTTCAAGTGATAAGACGATTGCAGGTTGAAATGCCCCATGGGAACAAAGGTTCTCCAGCATTTTCCTACATTATTTTTTTTTTTCTATAAAATGACCAAGCATATTATGCATTGCTGCATCCGTGAAATCCAGTCTATCAACATACAAAATTAATTAACCCATGCAATATAAGCAGTGGAGAGCCAAAAAAATGTAAACACCAGAATTATAGTTTGATTACTGCAACTCAGCTAAAAGATGCAGTCAAAGCTTATCTACCCAACAATAGAATAAATAATAATACCAGTTCCCGACACAAAAAAAAAGCCCACAAAACAAACCCCCCCCAAAAAAATGGCTCCTACAGTACATTCTATGGTAAAATGAATGGTGTCATTCAAAACTACAACTCGGCCTGCAAAAAAACAAGTCGTCAAATGGCTATATTGACAGTAAAATTAAAAAATAATGGCTCTTGGGAAAAAGGGAGGAAAAAAAATAAAAAGCAAGAACAGAAAATTGCCTGGCCTTGGAAGGATTAAAGAAGATATAACGCAAATAGTAAAGTCTGAAACTTACACATACAGTTCTATAATTAATATTTTCTGACTTTTTTACATACAGTTTATGTCACTGTCATTATAGCTTCAATGTTTAAAGCTCATCCTGGCCCTGTCCAATCCATGTCCACACCCTAAAGTGCCTTCACTGGGCGCAAGAGCATCAGAACTAGAAAACGGCAGGGAAAGAAAGTGGCGTGGTATAAATCAGGTATTTTTGGAGATTTGTGGAACAAGTGCGTCTCTTATCTGGGGAAGATTTGGGGCAAGGATGTGACATGGGAGGCAAGTAAGTCAGCAGAGGCTATGTTCTGAGGGGGAAAACTCAGGTGTTCATATTCATGTTCATCTTACTTTGGTATTCCCTAAGTCTCGGTCACCATGATAATGCATCCTGCCACACTGCAAAAAGTATTTAGAAATTGAGATGTTGACTTGTCTTTAAAAGGAATCTTTCAGCAGAATTTTGCTATGTAAGCTGAGGACAGCATAATGTAGGGGTTAAAAAAAAAACAAAAAAACCCCCCAAAAAGCAACTATGCTTCTCTTATCTGTGTGTGAGCTATTGTTTACTTAAACATATGGTGTTATTACCAAAATTAATGGCATTATTACCATGTGATTAACATTGCAGGACTAGAAACCCATGTGCAAGGCAGTCTGATATGCCCCTGCTGTGACTGACACCTCACAGTCAGTGTACAATGTCTATAAAGAGCCTGGTGTGGGTGTGAGAGCTCCCTACGCTCAGCTACATACTTAAAACTCAATTGTTTGATTATGTGAGAACATCTGCACCCAGTAATCTATGTGATACAGCATTGGATTCAGAATCTCCTTTCCTACATTAGGCCTTGTGCGCACTAGGCGTTTTTGCTGCATTTTTAGCGGCGTTTTTTACCGCGTTTTTGTGCTGAAAACGCAGTGACATTGCTTCCCCAGCAATGTCTATGGGTTTTCAGAAGTGCTGTCCGCACACAGCGTTTTTTTGTAGCTGCGTTTTTGTGGTGACCACAAAAATGCAGCATGTCAATTATTTCTGCGTTTTTCACCCATTGAGTTCAATGAGATGTTCAACAACGCAATGAAAAACGCATATAGCTGCGTTTCTATGACTAAAAACGCAGCTATAAACGCAAGGGGTGGGCAGTAAAGTGACGTGTACAGGAAGAGGATTCCTTCTGTTGGTAAACACAGAAGCATGAATCCTCCCGGTACCGTCACCGCTGCGTCCACAACCCGCCCGGTGCCATGTCAGCTCCGTGCGGCGCAATGTACGGGCGGGAGGTGGAGGCAGCGGCGAAAACAAAAGTGAACAGTAGAAAAAAAAAAATGTCATATATATGTCTGCAGGGTCCCGGTGCCATGCCCGCTCCCATCTCCTCCCGGTACCGCCGCTCTGGCTGTGTGCAGTCTCCCCAGGGCACATACGAAGCTTGCAGGACCTGGCGGTGGATCACCTGATGCAGTCACCTGACGCATCAGCTGATCGTAATTCTCGTGGTGTTGCCGGCTTTTTCGCGCCCGGCCGGCTATCAGCTGATCCTGCCGTCAGGGGACTTCATCAGCTAATTACCGGCAGCTCCTGCAGCGATCGGCCAGGATCAGACTCTCATCCGATCGCTGCAGGAGCTGCCGGTAATCAGCACAGGCGTGAGTATTTTTTTTTTTTTGCACAGATGCTTCAGCTGATTGTATAATCGGCTTTTATACAATCAGCTGATGTGTGATGTGCTTCAGCCCCTAGAACCTGACACATCATCTGATCGCTCTGCCTTCCAGCAAACCGATCAGATGATATTGGATCCGGATTGGACAGCGCGGGACCCTTGACCCAGGATTACTGCGGAGGGGGGTTCTTTATTTCAATAAAGATGGAGTCACTAATTGTGTTGTGTTTTATTTCTAATAAAAATATTTTTCTGTGTTGTGTTTTTTTATCATTACTAGAAATTCATGGTGGCCATGTCTAATATTGGTGTGACACCATGAATTTCGGGCTTAGGGCTAGCTGATAATATACAGCTAGCCCTAACTCCATTATTACCCAGTGAGCCACCCGGCATCAGGGCAGCTGGAAGAGTTGGATACAGCGCCAGAAGATGGCGCTTCTATGAAAGCGCCATTTTCTGGGGTGGCTGCGGACTGCAATTGGGGGTGCCCAGAAAGCATGGGCACTCTGCACTGCGGATTCCAATCCCCAGCTGCCTAGTTGTACCTGGCTGGACTCAAAAATTGGGCGAAGCCCACGTCATTTTTTTTTTTAATTATTTCTTGAAATTCATGAAATAAAAAAAAAAAAAAGGGCTTCCCTATATTTTTGATTCCCAGCCGGGTACAAATAGGCAGCTGTGGTTGGGGGCAGCCTGTACCTGCCTGCTGTACCTGGCTAGCATACAAAAATATAGCGAAGCCCATGTCATTTTTTTTTCTTTTTGGGCAAAAAACTCCTGCATACAGTCCTGGATGGAGGATGCTGAGCCTTGTAGTTCTGCAGCTGCTGTCTGCTCTCCTGCATACACTAGTTCTGCAGCTGTCTGCTCTCCTGCATACAATGAACATTTTGAAGAAGGAAATGACATTGGACCTTTTTTTTCTTTTTTTTCATCAACAATCTTTAATGGCATTGTGCACTGATTAAAAACGCAGTGAGCAAAAACGCAGCAAAAAACGCACCAAATCGCGGTAAAAACGCATGCGTTTTTGTCGCGTTTTTTAGCCGCGGGTGCGTTTTTTGAGACAAAAACGCACATAAAATCGCAGCGTGAAAAAAACGCCTAGTGCGCACATACCCTTACGTTGCTGTGAGAAGAGGTAGCAAAAACCTGCTGACAGATTCCCTCTAAGGATTCCACAGATCTCAGTCCAATCAAGCATGTGGAGTATGTGCAGGAAAAGATGGCTAATCTATACAGGATTAATTTCACAATTTACAAATGTTACAGGATCTGCTAACATCTTGGTTCAGATGTCTCCCCAGGGCAAATAACCAGGGCAAAAGTGTCCAGTTTTTCTTCTTACCGTATACTGTAAGTGGGTGTTGTTCAAAGGATTCTCTAGGGGAATATTTTTAGATTGCTGTGCATTATTACCCTGTGAGCCATGTCTCCTTAGAAAAGACCCCCCCCCCCCAAAAAAAAAAGCACTAAATAAAAAGGTACCTATCTCTGGAATCGAAGCATGTAGTGGATTAAACAAAATTCAGAATATTTAGGAGAGCAGCATCAATAAAATAAGAGTGCAAATTATCTGCTTTTGACCTAGCTTTTAATGGATCAAATCTGTTTTGACTAGTTTTTGTGGATCTTACTGAGTGCACTTTTCTATAATTTTCCACACTTACAGCCCAATTACCTTCAAAATCATGCAGCTATTGGCCTTTGCATGTGCACAAATATTATAATAATTGTTTCAGTAAATACAAAGAAGAAATATTCAAGAGTAGTGAAGCATTATAAGCAGTTAAGATTACACCGACAAACAAGTGAGGTAGCACAGGTGCCAAAATATATGGAGGATTATGCTGAGATACCACACCATGCATTCAGATTGAGATAAAGCGTGAAGTTTGGAGTAAAGCCCCCGTCACATTTAACGACTTTTCAGCGACCCCGACAACGATACGACCTGATAAGGATCGCTGGTAAGTCGTTACGTGGTCGCTGGTGAGATGTCAAACAGTCAGATCTTCCCAACGACGCAGCAATGATACAGTGATCGTAGCGACCTGTATAACGATCTCGGTGGTCATTGGGACCCTGTCACACGGCAGCTAGTGTGACGATTCAGGCCTACGTGGCTGTACGTGTCTGAGCTCTGAGTCGATGCATCCTGCCCAGCAGGACCTCGACGATCAAAAAATGGTCCAGGCCATTCCAACATGACCAGCGATCTCACATCAGGGGCCTGGTTGCTGCTATGTGTCAAACGTAGCGAGATCACTGGCGAGGTCTTTGTTGCGTCACAGAACCTGCGACTCAGCAATGATCTCGCTAGCGATCTCGCTATGTGTGAAGGTACCTTAAGGGGATAGAAAGAAGTGGCAAAAACAATCGGATATCACGCAAATAGAGGTCAACTCTACATTGAGAGCATGTTCCAACAAGACTCCAAAAGGCCACAAAGCAGGATAAATCCCCAGCCTGTCCAGTGCTGCTGAAATTATCCTGCCAGTCTGGACAATCTGTTCTGCAGTGATGACCAACAAGCTATGTGACCACTGCATTCAATCATTTACTGCAGCACTCATGGTAACATGATCGATAGATGTCCGTTGAGACCAGCAATTGGTGGTATCATTCACGAGCCAATGGTCAACATTTTGTGACTGATGCCCTGTTATCAAAGATAGGAATAATCAGTTGGGTAGAGGCACTAGACCAGAGGCAAACAAACAAATTGGTCAACCTGTGTAGTCACATAAGATTTCAAGGGCTAAGGAGCAATAGCGTACTTTGCAGCTTGAGGGCCCCAATTCACTATTTCCAACAGGGCTCCCAACTATCACAGATCTTTAATAGTAATAATTTTATTATATGGGAAAAAGACTTTTTGGGTTCCTCTAGTCTCCAAGGTCTTCAGGCTCTCTGACCACAACCTTGTTTCATTCTTGGTCAAGAGCTTTCAACCCACTCAGGATGCCCCCACTTACCTCCCATATAGGAATATACATGCCATTAACACCCAGAAATTTCTGAAGAAGTTGCAGTCATCACTGGCCCCAATATCCTCCTTCTCATGTCCTGACTCTGCTGTAACACATTACAATGAAACCCTACAGAGCGCCCTAGATGAAGCTGCACCTGCTACACGCAGAGCAACTCGGCGCAAATGGCAGCAGCCCTGGCACACATTGCAAACACGCTTTCTCCAGCGGTGTTCCAGGTGCACTGAACGTCTGTGGAGAAAATCCAGTCTAGCCGAAGATTTCATCCACTATAAGTTTATGCTCAAAACATACAATGCTGCCCTTCACCTCTCCAAACAAGCGTATTTTAACACCCTCATCACCTCTCTAGCCAACAATCCTAAACGACTCTTTGATACTTTCCATTCCCTCCTCGGACCAAGAGTTCTGGCCCCAACCACCAACCTCAGCGCAGATGACCCGGCCAATTATTTTAAAGAAAAAGTTGACCATATACGCCAGGAAATTTCCTCCCAGCCTCATAACACCACACATTGTCTGCCCTCCTACACTTCATCCAGCTTACTTTCACGCTTTGATCCAGTCACAGAAGAAGTCACCAGGCTCCTCGCATCTTCTCGCCCTACTACCTGCACCAGTGACCCTATTCCCTCACATCTCCTTAAATATGTCACCCCAGCTGTCACCACTCACCTAACTAAAATATTCAATCTCTCTCTCTCCTCTGGTGTCTTTCCCTCCTCCTTCAAACATGCCAGCATACACCCATTACTTAAAAAAAACATCCCTGGACCAAAATTGTACCGCTAACTACAGACCTGTCTCTAATCTCCCATTCATCTCAAAACTCCTGGAACGCCTGGTTCACTCACGTCTAATTTGCTATCTGTCAGATAACTCTCTTCTTGACCCTCTACAATCCGGTTTCCGCTCCTTACATTCTACTGAAACTGCCCTTACTGAAGTCTCTAATGATCTACTTACAGCTAAATCTAATGGTCACTACTCTCTGCTGATCCTCCTGGATCTCAATGCTGCATTCGATACTGTGGATCACCAGCTCCTCCTCACTATGCTCCGCTCTATCGGGCTCAAGGACATCGTTCTTTCTTGGTTGTCCTCTTACCTCTCTGACCACTCATTCACTGTATCCTTTGCCGGCTCCTCTTCCTCTCCTCTTCCGCTTACGGTCGGGGTTCCTCAGGGTTCAGTTCTAGGCCCCCTCCTGTTCTCTCTATACATAGCCCCTATTGGACAAACGATTAGCAGATTTGGTTTCCAGTACCATCTCTATGCTGATGACACCCAACTGTACACATCTTCTCCTGACATCACCCCTGCACTATTGCAAAATACTACCGATTGGCTGTCTCCAACATCATGTCCTCCCTATATCTGAAACTGAACCTATCAAAAACTGAACTTCTTCTGTTTCCTCCCTCTCCTAACCTTCTGAAACCGAATATTACCATTTCTGTGTGTGGCTCTACCATTATGCCCCAGCAGCATGCCCGCTGTCTTGAGGTTATATTTGACTCCGATCTCTCCTTCACTCCCCACATTCGTTCACTTGCTCGTTCTTGTCAATTCCACCTCAAAAACATCTCTAGAATTCGACCTTTTCTTACCGTTAACTCTGCAAAAATTCTTACTGTCGCTCTCATTCATTCTCGCCTGGATTATTGTTATTCTTTACTAATTGGTTTCCCTGTTACTAAACTCTACCCTCTCCAATCCATTCTGAATGCCGCAGCCAGGATCATTTTCCTCTGCAATCGCTTCACTGATGCCTCTGCTCTTTGCCAGTCATTGCACTGGTTGCCTATCCGCTACAGAATCCAACATAAACTTATCACTCTCACTCACAAAGCTCTCCTTGGTCCCGCACAACCCTACATCTCCTCCCTCATCTCTGTCTATCACCCCACCCTTGCCCTCCACTTTGCTAATGACCTAAGACTGACATCCTCAACAATTCGAACCTCCCACTCCCGTCTTCAAGATTTCTCACGAGCTGCGCCTATGCTCTGGAACACACTACCAAGAGCAATCCGATTAATTCCCAACATCCACACCTTTAAGCGGGCCCTAAAAACGCATTTCTTTAGACTAGCCTATCACCTCACTGCCCTGATCTAATCTAGACCCTTTCTGCCCTTTATAACAAAAAATGTACTTCCAATTCTTGTCCCCTGTACCTGTATAAATTCTGGCCAATGACGGGTTCATGCAGCTGGTTTTGAATACCCTATTAAATCGATAGCTGGACCATATATAACAAGCTTCCCCCCCCCATTCACCTTTTGTGCCTCCCCTATTTCCTCATAGACTGTAAGCTTACGAGCAGGGACCTCACTCTTCCTGGTATCTTAATTTTGTTTTTTTTGTATTGTCTCAAATTGTCTGTACATGTCCCCTCTGAATTGTAAAGCGCTGCGGAGTATGTTGGTGTGCTGCCCCGTGCTCGGCTGCAACCGAGCCGCTCGGATCCGAGCTCGCTGGTGGGTGGCTCGAGCGTCTCCGGACTCGGGGGCCCCTGTGGTCACTCCGATCTAAAAGGGGGGGTTGTCGGTTTTGGGACGTAGGTGTACGGCCGGAGCCGTGTTTTAAGTTCGTGACACCACCCATGGGATGTGGTGAAGGTGGACCACCGCTGCAGTTACAGGGCACCCGGGGGAGATGGTATGCAGGAAGTTGTTAACCCCTCCGTGGGCAGGGATGGTGGCCCCGGGACCCGTTGGGGGTGCTTTGGCGGTGCAGGGAGATGGGCGGCCGGACGGCACTGGTGTACTCACTATTAGAATGAAACACTCAAGTCTCTGGTAAACCAAGATGATGGTGGTCGGTGCCAGCAGCCGGCTGCAGTCGGGATCCCCCACCCGGTTGGTGGTCTCTGCCTTTCTCCTGCACCTGTTTGGATTGTTGGGCTGCCTGCGCTTGCAGCGTCAGGACTCCACTCCCTGGCTTGTGGATGTCGGGAAAGCCCGTTTGCCCGCAGACGCTGGCCTGTGGGATCTCTGAGCCTTGGCGGTGGCTTTCTATCCCCCTCGTTGGGCTGTTGTCTTCTATGAGGGATTTTGGGTGGGTCCAGACCGCAATCAGTTAATTAACTCAGTCCAGTAGTTTCTAGACCTCGTTTCAGGGTCTGAGTACCCCCTCTTGTGCTCCGGTTTCCGAGTCGGTTCCCCGGGTCGGTACTGGTGGGTCACTACCCTGTCCAGGTCCACTATGGTTCCACCGAGCCGTCTTCCCGGCTCCTGCAGGCAGAAGCCTCCGTATGCCTCCTAACCAGAGGTACCAGGGCTCCTACCCTGGCATCTGTCAGTCTGTCACAGGCCTGTCACACAGGCCTGTCCTCCTTCACTGAACTCTCAAACTGAACTTGTGAACTCAACTCAAACTGTTTTCTTTTTCCTGCCTCAGGCTCTCTGAACTCCTCGGTGGGCGTGCCAACCGCCTGGCTCCGCACCCTGGTGTGTCCATCCAGCCCTGAGGGAGGTGACTAGGGTTTTATGTGGTTGGCTGGTATTACCTAGTGAGGGACTGGTGTAATGCGGGGACCTATTTGTGACTACCTGGCTAGTCCAGGGCGTCACACTGGCACTATAGCAATAAAACTTTATTATTATTATTATTATTATTACAATTACAAACCCTGCACCTATTATACTTAGCCCCTGGCAGGTCTCAAACATCACGGACAGACAATATTTTCTATGCACACATTGTAAAACCATAATAAATCATTAAGATAATAAGTGATATGTTTCTACAACCCAGAATTCTTATATGAAGACATCAGCTGTATTCACTGTAAACTGTGATGATAATTATAGTCATAATAATCTTCAGCTTCAAAAAATAACGGATGGCTTAATTTTGTTTTACAGACAGGGCAAAAGGTGCCCTATTTTTACAGACAGTCAAGTAATTTTTGAACAGTTGGCAACCCAAGCTTGTGTTAAGGAGACAGAGATCCACCTCCAAAACAATAAGCAGCTTTTGTATTATAATGAGATATTGGACTGCAAAGGGTACAGATATTGTTCTTGCACGAAAGGCCCTTTTCAGTTTGCGTCTATCCCTGCACTAGAAAAACCCGTTAATTTACCATGTGAGTAAAAGTGATATATTTTTTTTTTATTCTAGACAAGCCATTTAATTATTTTAACATAGTCACTATTTTCCCTAACTGGGTTATTTTTTTTACTGACTTGAAGGTGGGTCTGATTGAGGACTATAATGTTTTCTTCATTGGTAGGTCAACATTTTAGGTGAGTTCCTTACATAATACACCCAACATAGGCATTTCAAAAGATAGATCACATAAATATTTTCTTGTTGAGTGAGTTTATGACATTGAAGTGCCTAAAGGCACTCTCAAAATAAAGTTCTTATAGTATTTTTTGTTCTCCATAGACATTTAATATGTAATCTCAAACCAACTGAGAATGTAAGCACATTGGTTAGAAAATGAGGGATATCCCAAGGGACACCAAATCCAAATAAATAGGTCTAGGTAGTGTGCAATCTAAAGCTCATTTATTAAGATGAGCCAAAACACCAATCAACCTTCTGTAAAATGGATCAATAAATGAATATGTATATGATGGGGCCTATTTTGTGTCCATAGCCACACCAGATACTTGATAAATCTAATTGCAAAAGGTGAAGTAATTATTTTCAAAGACAAAATTGAGACTATATATGAGGGTCTTTGGCTTTACCCAAAAAGAAATGAGATAGGATGATAAAACGTTACATTTTTTTCCACATACTCTCCACTGATGTCAACACAGTTCTTCCATCGGTATTCCAAGCTATGTAAGCCTAGCAAAAAGAAGAATTTTGGTTGTGCCTCAAACCATGCATCCATAGATGCCATTTCATCAGATGGTGCTTATTCCTGCCTGCCAGAAAGATCAGGTGAGATTGATCTATTTTTTGCCTTTTTTGGCATTTATGTGTCTATTGCACTGCACTTTATGACATGTAATTTTATATGATAGATTAAAAGTTAAGTTTTAGTCCCTGCTATTGTATTGGTTAGAAAATCCAAAGGCAGCCCCTCTTCCACTGCAGCAGAGCTCCAACAGGCCTGGACACCTCAAGTCCCTGTGTCAACTAGAACAGTTTGTAGGATTCTGTCTCGAAATGGCCTCCATGGTCAAATCAGTGCCCAGAATCCAGCACTAAACAAAAGGCAATTAAAAAAACCATGTGGCATTTGCCAAGTCCCACAGATTGCTAAACAGATGGACGCTGGAAAAGTGGCAGAAGGTCTATTTGTCTGATGACTCTTCAGTTAAATTACACTACAGCCGCCGCAAATACTGCAGGAGACCTACTGGAGCCCGTATGGATCCAAAATACACCCAGAAAAACAGTTAAGTTTGGTGGTGGAAAGATCATGGTCTGGGCTTACATTCAGTGTGGGGGTGTGCAAAACATTTGCAAGGTGGAAGGCAATATCAATAGCCTAAAATATCAAGAAGTATTAGCTACCTCTTACATTCTCAATCATAAAAGGGGTCAAATTCTGCAGCAGGATGGTGCTCCATCTCATACATCCATCTCTACAACAAAGTTCCTCCTGGCAAAGAAGACCAAGGTGCTCAAGGATTTTCCAGCCCAGTCACCAGACGTGAACATTATTGAGCATGTTTGGGGTAAGATGAAAGAGGAAGCTTGGAAGACAAAACCAAAAAATCTAGATGAATTCTGGGAGGCATGTAAGACTGCATTTTTTGCTATTCCTGATTACTTCTTCAAAAATTGTGTGACACCCCAGGGGCTGTGGGGTACTCGGTCCCGGGCGCGCGGTGCACAGGGGCAATCAGTCGTGCAGTCGTGGTCACGGCCGATGCCCAGTTCCGTGACCCTGGTCCGATAAAAAGGGGGTAAAAAATAAAAAAGGGAGAAAAAATAAAAGAGTTCTTGACTACGCCACTTGTGCTGTGCGACCAGGATATTGGGGCCACAGCTGCAGGGTCCTGCTGGGACTGATGGAGTAGGGCAGCTTAGGTGTTTTGGGCCCTCTGCCATCAGGGACAGGCCCCAGCAGTGGATGGTGAAGGGGCAATGATAGGGGACAGTCAGTATATGTGCAGAGGCGCAAAGGAAACAGTCCACACCGGTATTGCAGTTTCAACTTGCCTTTACTGGCCTGGTACCTGGACCCGCTGGTGTCGGTTACAGGTGTTCCCGCTCCCCTTGTTCTCCGTGCCAGTTGTGACCTGGGTTGGCTGTCCTCCGTGCACACTTGTTGTTGATGGGCTCCCGTGGTGTAGAGCTTCTTGGGAGTCCCCTCTTTTCAGTCTTGGTCCTATTGCAGGCTGCCTGAACTATTTAAGGGGTTCAGTCCCCGGTCCCCTCTTTGCTGCTGATGCTTCAGACTCTTTGGGTTGGTGAGGGATCCTGGAAATCCCATCACCTGGCAGAATTAACAGTTGACCATAAAGTGTCCCGCTGTCCTACAGTCTGCACCCCAATTTGTGCTGAGTCCTGTGGGCCTTGGTTCCAGACTTCCACAGGCGTTCCGTACTTCCACAGGTAACCCACGGTTCCTGGAGTCCTGGTTCCATACTCCACAGTCCCTGACTCCTGTTACAGCATTCCGTTGTTACTTCAGGTCTTTCTGTACTTTCACTCTCAACTCCTTCTCTCTCCTCACAACTCCTCTACTCCTTCCTTCTTACTCCTACTCTGCTCACTACTTCCGCCCGCCAACTTCCCAACTAACCACTGGCCCTTTCCCCTCGCTGGGTCTCTCCCTACGGATTGGGTGGCGACTATCCAATCAGTTCTCATCCCTTTTACCTGTTGCTAGGCAGTCTCCCAGTCTGGTGTTGGGGTTGTGCATGGGGCCTAAGGGTGCTGGTTTACTGGCTGGCACGGATATTCCGGTGTTTGGGTTTCCACAGGTTACATTTTGTGGCACCTGGTACCTCAGGGGTGCTACATTTGTATGAATAATTGTGAACCGCATGGATGCAGTCCTTCGAGCTCATGGAAGTAACACAAAATATTAAATATGGCTCTAATAGCACCACAACTTCATTCAGCAATGTTATGCAACATATCTTTGTATTAGAAGTTAATTATTTGTTTGAATTTCACATTACTTTCTGTGGGTGACAAAACTTTTGTCTTGCCAAAATCTGACCTTTCTGTGTTCATTAAATGATCAATATTTCAGCTTTACAGCAACTTTATTTTCATAACCTAAACCAAATTTGGGAGGGTTTCAGCTTTCAAAAGAGTAATTTATAAAACCAATGGATGATTTTTAAATCAGGTTATAAGCTTTTATTTACATAACATGGATAAGTGACAGAACGTCTGTCAGGGAGTGCACACTACACTGTATAGAGTACTTTTCTTGTGGTGGCCCGCTTTATGGGAAAATTGGGCTTAATATGCTATCATATACAATTAAAATATTGTATACCAGCAAGAACAAGTCTCACAGATGCCAAAAGAATACTCTTTGGTTGTGCTGAAATGAGCATATGACACGGCCGAGTGCTATCTGAGGTTTTATCCGATAGCATTTGGACCAGTGTTAGGCCTAAGACACACGGCATGAAAATCGGAGTGAGTGGAAACATTGCATTCCACTCAGACCAATATTATTCTATGTGTCAGAACCCATGAGCGATTATTTTCTCAGCCCTAATCGGACCGAGAAAACAATCACAGCATGCTGCGATTGTAATGCGTTCCTTGTTTCTCTCGCACCCATTGAAGTCTATGGGGCGAGAGAAAAATCGCACTGCACTCGCAGTACACCAGAGTGCAGGGTGAGAATGGCAATAGCCGGCAACAGAGGAGAGAGGGAAAAAAAATCCCTCCCTCCCCTCCACAGCGCCGGCCCGCCCCTCCTCAGTACCGGCCTGCCCCTCGCAGCTGATCGCATGATCGGACCTCAGTCGCAGTGACACTCGCATGACACTCGGATCCTGCTGTGCTGCCAGCGTGAGCCGAGTGTCATGCGAGGATCGCATTAGTCCCCATGTGGCCCTGGCCTTATACTGCAATTTTTTTTCTCTTTTGCTCAGCATGAGAAAGCAATTACAGCATGCTGCAAGTGGCACTGATGTTCAGATCAAGCACACTCATACAAGTCAATGGGTGCATGTGAAACACCGGACTGCACTCGAATGTCACCAGGTTAAAAGTGGCCAGTTTTTGCTCTTATTTTATTCCTGATGCTCCCCTGAGTATTCCATATTTTTAAGCTAACAGTTCCAGAGATATGAGCCTTTTATTTAGTGCAAATGTTTATAGTCTTTACCAGACGGCATTAGTCATATGAGTCTCTGGAGTTGTGTCTTTGGCTGGTTTAAATTATTAGCCTGCGAGAAACTTCCCCTAAAGATGATAAAACGTAGTACTAAAAGGCCCATGTAAGGACGATTAAAGAAAAACAACAAAAAAACCAGCATACTCAATAGAGCAACATGAATAATATGAGAGCTCAATCTGTCCACATTTTTCCTGGTCCGGTTCTCTTTAATCTACAACTGATAGTGAACTGGCGGAAAGAGACTAGCGGCAGAAATTTCTCCTATAGACATCATAGCACACTGAGATGTATTCCTTCTCTTCATTCTGTAGTTATCACACAACAGCATAGAGAGTACTAAACAGCAATGGTAATCAGTGTAGATGTGAATCCAACTGTGAGGTGATGTAAAGGACTTTAAAAGGAGAAAAAAAAGCTCAGTATCATCTTTCTGTGTTTTCTACCTGTTCTTTTACTCTGTTCCTCATTTTTCTTCACAAAAACCCCTTTCCATAAAAGAAAATAGAGATGTAACAGCACAGAGAGCAGTGACACAAAGTGGTAAAAGAAGCAAAATTCTCTGAGTAGATATATTACAAAGTTTCTTATATTCGCATGTACCATTCACATATGCAGTCTGTTGAAAGCATAGTTCCCATTTTAGTCGTCCAATTAATAAACTCATAGCCAAAAGTGTTGGCACCCTTGAAATTGTTCCTGAAAATGAAGTATTTCTCTCAGAAGATTATTGCAATTACACATGATTTTGTTATACAAATGTTTATTTCCTTTGTGTGCATTGGAACAACATAAAAAAAAAACCTTGAAAAAAGACAAATTGGACATAATTTCACGCAAACCCCAAAAATGGGACGGACAAAATTGTTGGCAACTTTCCATAATTATGGGTAACCAACTTTGTTTCAAGCATGTGATGCTCGTTCAAACTCACCAAGTTACTGATATGGGCAATATGAAAATCACACTTGAAACCAGATAAAAAGGGAGAAGTTGACTCAATCATTGTAATGTGTGTTTCTGTGTGCAACACAAAGCACGGAAAACAGAAGGAGAAAAAATTACTGTCTGAGGACTTGAGAACCAAAATTGTTGAAAAATTTCAACAATCTTAAGGTTACAAGTCCATCCCTAGATCTCTTGATGTTCCTTTGTCTATGGTGAGCAAGATAAGCAAGACGTTTAGAGCCCATGGCACAGTAACTAATCTTTCTAGGACAAAGACGGCAGAGAAGTATTGATAAAAGATCGCAACTCAGGAACGTCCGGATGGTGGATAAGTAACCTCAATCAAGTGCCAAAGAAATTCAAGCTGTCCTGTAGGCTCAGGGTGCATTAGTGTCAGCACAAACTATCCATCAACATTTTAATGGTATTAAATGCGATTGCAGAAGACCCAGGAGAACCCCATTGCTGACACAGAGACATAAAAAAAGCTACACAATTTACCAAAATGTACGTGAGTAAGCCAAAATCCTTCTGGGAAATCATCTTGTGGACAGTGAGACTAAGATAGAACTTTTTTTAAAGCACATCATTCTACTGTCTACCGAAAAACGGAATGAGGCTTACAAAGAAAAGAACACAGTACCTACAGTGAAATATGGTGGAGGTACAAAGATGTTTTGGGGTTGTTTTGCTGCATCTGGCACTGTGTGTAAGGCATCATGAAATCTGAAGAACACCAAAGGATTTTGGGTACAAAGTAGTGCCCAGTGTCAGAAAGCAGGGTTTGCGTCCTAGGTCATGGGTCTACAAAGTGATTGTTTGCAGTTATTTATTCCAAAGGTTGTGCAATCAAATATTAATCTGAGAATGACAAAATTTTTGTCTGGCCCATTCTTGGAGTTTTGTGTGAAATTATGTCAAATTTTCCTTTTTTCCTGTTTTGGTTTTTTGTTTGTGTGTATTGTTCACACAAAGGAAACAAACATCTGTATGACAAAATGTGTATTTGCAATAATTTTTTGGGAGAAATACTTCAATTACTGGAACACAAGAATGCCATCTCTTTTGGCTATGACTGTATGTCATGGTAGAAAAAATAAAAAAAATAAATAGGAAAGTTGCTGAAATGCCTTTTCTGTGACTGTCCATTTCCATATTCAATTAGGATATAGCTTTACAATGTCTGTTCATATTAATAAACCAATAACTGTAAAAGAATCTAACTTTGCAAAGCTTCAGCGTAGTAGTGAGTCCTGAATCATTTCAATCTATAAATTGGCATTTCCAACATTATAGAAAACTTCCAGTAATCATTTTCAAGCATTATGTAAGTAGTTCTGCGATGTATTTATGGAAATTACCCCCAAAAACATGGTTTACCCTTAATGTATGATCACACCACATCAACTAATTTAAAAAGTGCTTGCTTGCTGTTGATCATAATGCGCATTTATATAAGGAACATAAATTGTAACATAGGAAACATAAATTATAACAATAATTGTTATTTGTAGACATGTAAATATATGATGGAGACCAGAAGGAGACTTTTACTTCTAAAGAGTTTTGTCAGGGCATATATAGTCATATGAAAAAGTTTGGGCACCCCTATTAATGTTAACCTTTTTCTTCATAACAATTTGGGTTTTTGCAACAGCTATTTCAGTTTCATATATCTAATAACTGATGGACTCAGTAATATTTCTGGATTGAAATGAGGTTTATTGTACTAACAGAAAATGTGTAATCCCAGCATTTAAACAAAATTTGACCGGTGCAAAAGTATGGGCACCTCAACATAAAAGTGACATTAATATTTTGTAGAGCCTCCTTTTGCAAAAATCACAGCCTCTAGTCGCTTCCTGTAGCTTTTAATGAGTTCCTGGATCCTGGATGAAGGTATATTTGACCATTCCTGTTTACAAAACACATCCAGTTCAGTTAAGTTTGATGGTCGCCGAGCATGGACAGCACGCTTCAAATCATCCCACAGATGTTCAATGATATTCAGGTCTGGGGACTGGGATGGCCATTCCAGAACATTGTAATTGTTCCTCTGCATGAATGCCTGAGTAGAATTGGAGCGGTGTTTTGGATCATTGTCTTGCTGAAATATCCATCTCCTGCGTAACTTCAACTTCGTCACTGACTCTTGCACATTATTGTCAAGAATCTGCTGATACTGAGTTGAATCCATGCGACCCTCAACTTCAACAAGATTCCCGGTGCCAGCATTGGCCACACAGCTCCAAAGCATGATGCATGAAGCATGATGGAACCTCCACCAAATTTTACTGTGGGTAGCAAGTGCTTTTCTTGGAATGCCGTGTTTTTTGCCTCCATGCATAACGCCTTTATGTATGACCAAACAACTCAATCTTTGTTTCATCAGTCCACATGACCTTCCAAAATGTAACTGGCTTGTCCAAATGTGCTTTTGCATACCTCAGGCGACTCTGTTTGTGGCGTGCTTGCAGAAACGGCTTCTTTCGCATCACTCTCCCATACAGCTTCTCCTTGTGCAAAGTGCGCTGTATTGTTGACTGATGCACATTGACACCATCTGCAGCAAGATGAAGCTGCAGGTCTTTAGAGGTGGTCTGTGGATTGTCCTTGACTGTTCTCACCATTCTTCTTCTCTGCCTTTCTGATATTTTTCTTGGCCTGCCACTTCTGAGCGTAACAAGAACTGTACCTGTGTTCTTCCATTTCCTTACTATGTTCCTCACAGTGGAAACTGACAGTTTAAATCTCTGAGACAACTTTTTGTCTCCTTCCCATGAACAACTATGTTGAATAATCTTTGTTTTCAGATCATTTGAGAGTTGTTTTGAGGAGCCCATGATGCCACTCTTCATAGGAGATTCAAATAGGAGAACAACTTGCAAGTGGCCACCTTAAATACCTTTTCTCATGATTGGATACACCTGCCTATGAAGTTCAAAGCTCAATGAGGTTACAAAACCAATTTAGTGCTTTAGTAAGTCAGTAAAAAGTAGTTAGGAGTGTTCAAATCAAGAAATTGATAAGGGTGCCCATACTTTTGCACCGGTCAAATTTTGTTTAACCCCTTAACGACCCATGACGTACTAGATACGTCATGGATCGTGTCCCGGTAAGCCCCGCCCCCTGCCGCCGGCGGGCGACGGCGAGACGCGCACATATCAGCTGTTATCAACAGCTGGTATGTGTGCCTGCTAGCCGCAGGTGGAATCGCTTCCACCCGCGGCCATTAACCCCTTACATTTCGCTGCCAAAGTCTTGGCAGCGATATGTATATGGGCGCCGCCATGACAGTGACTTACCCCGCCCCCGCCGGAAGTCACGTGACATGATCACGTGACTTTCGGCGGTTGCCATGGTAGCACAGGGTCATGTGATGACGCCTGTGGCTAACATGAGTCACTTCCTCTCAATGCCGGAATACAGCCGGCATTGAAAGTGAAGCAGCAAATCTGCATTTCTCAGCTCTGTAGCTGAGATCTGCAGATTGTGCAAAGCGATCGGATTGCTGATCGCAATAGCCCCCTAGGGGGACTAGTAAAATAAAAAAAAAAAAGTAAAAAAAAAAGTTTTAAAAAATTAAAAAAAAATAAAAAAACCTAAAAGTTCAAATCACCCCCCTTTCACCCCATTGAAAATTAAAGGGTTAAAAAAATAAAAAATACACACATATTTGGTATCGCCGCGTTCAGAAATGCCCGATCTATCAAAATATAAAATCAATGAATCTGATCAGTAAACGGTGTAGCGGCAAAAAAATTCCAAACGCCAAAATTACGTTTTTTGGTCGCCGCAAATTTTGCGCAAAATGCAATAACAGGCGATCAAAACGTAGCATCTGCGCAAAAATGGTACCGTTAAGAACGTCAGGTCAAGACGCAAAAAATAAGCCATAACTGAGCCTCAGATCCTGAAAAATGAGAACGCTACGGGTTTTGGAAAATGGCGCAAAACGTGCGCCACGTTTTTCGGACAAGCTTGTGAATTTTTTTTAACCCCTTAGATACAAGTAAACCTATACATGTTTGGTGTCTATAAACTCGCACCGACCTGAGGCATCATACCCACCATCAGTTTTACCATATAGTGAACACGGTGAATAAAATATCCCAAAAACTATTGTACAATCCCACTTTTTTTGCAATTTTTCCGCACTTGGAATTTTTTTGCCGTTTTCCAGTACACTACATGGTAAAACTTATGGTTTCATTTAAAAGTACAACTCGTCCCGCAAAAAACAAGCCCTCATATGGCAAGATTGATGGAAAAATAAAAAAGTTACGCCTCTCGGAAGAAGGGGAGCAAAAAACAAAAACGCAAAAACGGAAAGTGCCCGGGGGCTGAAGGGGTTAAATGCGGATTGCACATTTTCTGTTAGTACAATTCACCTCATTTCAATCCAGAAATATTACTGAGTCCATAAGTTATTAGATATATGAAACTGAAATAGCTGTTGCAAAAACCCAAATTGTTATAAAAAAAAAGGTTAACATTAATAGGGGTGCCCAAACTTTTTCATATGACTGTATTGATCTTAGAAAACCACGACCGAAATTCCAAAAAGCAATTACAGCAGTATTGAGGCGTAATTATCTTAGACATGTTTTTGCGCTGCTTAGAGTTGTTGCATGAACCTCTTAATGAATCAAGAGTGACTGACTCCAGCACACCTCATCAAAACTGGTGTGACCTGCATAGCACTGACTCCATTTGCTTCACACTATGCTGTGTGACTTCAGACCAAGGAGCCGTCAGTCAAGCAGGAAGAGGCTGCACTGGGCGGGGAATAGAGCTGGAGTGGCAGAAGCTCCAGATCTACAGCCTCATTTATACATCAATTCAACTGATGATTTCTCAGTAAAAGAGGAACGGTCTTGCCATATAAAGATTTTGGTGGATGTTATGGGCTCACCTTGCAAGGTGGATTTTCTAAGTCCAGGTCCGGGTGGACACATGGATCCCGGGCACTGCTGCAGCAGCATGAAAGCACATATGGAGTGGGAACTTGAAGCACTGGAAGCTACAAGCTGAAAGGACACAGGGAAACAGTTATGGTGCAGGTAGTGGTGCACAGTCAAAAACAGAACTAAGAGTCTTAATACCAAGACACAAGTATATGGGTTGATGGGCCTTATATAGGCCTAAGCAAGCTCATCACATGGGAGCACGCAGGACCACTTGCAAAACCCAGCGTGGTGCACAGCGGAGAGGAGAAGCCATAAGGGAAAGTGATGAAGCCCTGCTGGGCCAAGGCAGATGCATAACACTGGACTTGTTTTTGATAGTGCAGATATAAATTATTTGAGGTGTGAAAAAACCTGCTCACATTCCCTTTAAAGAAGCAAATTAGCAAAATATAGAAAGAGTGCCACTTTTCTTCCTTAACATTCTATCGTTGTGGTATGAAGCTAATGTATACCCATGAGCCTGTATGTTTTTAGTATACGTAGCATTAATGCAGATTCTATTATAAGAACTAAAGTGTAAGTGTGGTTATGTCTATGGGAAGTGACAGTTTAATACAACAGGAAGTTATGCAGTTTTCCCGGTCTTGAATCATACGGAAAGATAACAAACACGTTAGTAAGTCATCCATATTTATAAATACAAAAACAGCATCTAACAAATACCTGAAGAGTGAAAATATTATTTTAGGTCTTGTCATGATTTCCCCTTAAAATAGAATGTACTGTAAAAGGGTCTTTCATGAATGATCCAGTGCACAGCTGAGCGGTTTGCTCGAAACACAGATCACTTGAGAACTCAGATTACTGGCACCATCTAATATTAGATAAACGTATTACCACAATGCCATTCCAAGAGTTAGTCAGTATTTTAGGAACTCAGTGTGTTAAATATTTCAGTATAGCTGTACTTATACATGTGCATTGCAGCCCATGTAACAGAGGCCAAACAACAGGTTATCTGTTTGTAGACTGTCCCAGTGATCATACGTACATGTACAAGGTAAGGGGAACAGTTTATATACAGTAACTGAAAAACCCTTAAGGGTATGGTCACATTTTTTCAGACTGATTTGAAGCACGTCCACTCCAAACCCTGCCTGAAAAATTGCTAAGAAAATTCTTAAAAGAATGAACATACGCATTTCTATGTAAACATGAGTTCCAGGTCATATTTTATGTTCAATCTATTTTTATTGGAAGTTATCAGGATTACAAAAAAAAACCAACATAGAGTCATATAACAAGTTATGCAAAGAAAGCAATCTGCAGAGAGCAGCCTGCCGGTGTCCCGTACAAGCAGCATATCGATTCTTAGGCATTTTCAAAACCTTTGAAGCGTATGTAATGATGAACACAACAAGTTCGTGGATTTGCAGTACCAAAACTGAAATTCAGAGAATATAGGCAAAGAACGTATTCTTATTCAAAACTTCAAAAATTTAAAGATTATGCCGATGTTCAGACTGCTAGTATTAAGAAAAGCAAGCTCAGGAGTAGAAATGTCAAGTTTCAAATTTAGAAGCGGGGATCAAGCAAGCCTAGTAAGTTAATACTTTAGTATTCCCTCGCTCAATGGAAAAAACTTGCTGACCGGAGCCATTAAAGTTATGAATGAAACAACAAAAATATTTATAAAATAATATATACATATCTCTCATTATTCCAATATAAGATCAGGAGAAAATACCATAGGCATAAAGAGTTTGAAAGAATAAGAAAGGAAAAGGATATGGAGGAGAAAGCAGAAGGAGATAAGAGGAAAATGGGGAAGAGATGGGGAGAAAGAAAGGAGATGGAGAGGGGGAGGAAGGGGGGGGAGGGGGTTCCTCTGAGGTCTACATCTTCAAAACAGTTTATGGAAGTCAGGTGAATCCCTAAACATTATCCAATCGTTCCAGGTCCTGTAAAATTTATCTCTGGTGTCCGCGCCCTCGGCAGCAAGCTCCTCCATCCTACAAATATTTGCCATCTCCATGTACCACTCTCCAGGTCATATTTTCAGGCTTCTGAGCGTCTTTTAACTGCTGGTATTAGGTAGTAAAAACCTGATAAAAAAAAAAAACATTTAAAAAGATTTTGGAGAAGCCAAGTGCCCCAGCTATAATTTGTTAAATAAAAAGGGAAACTGTGCTTAAAGGGTACTTTACATGCTACAACATCGCTAGCGATCTCGATCTTTTGAGATCGCACATGCGTAAAATGACCTATGTGCGATCTCGAAAAATCGCACTTGCGATCTAGAATTTCACATCGTTAACGAGATCGCTAGCGATGTCGCAGCGTGTAAAGTACCCTTTACTCACACTTTGCGGGTCCAGCGCTGAATCTCCACCAGTGCTCTCAGTATCTGTTATTGTATGCAGCACTGACATCACATCAACAGCCCTGTGGCCAACTAGTGAAGTCAGCGGCTCTGAGCGGCTCGTGCTGTCAACTCAGGTACAGCCGCTGAGCTTAGTTATTGGCTCAGATACTGTCGATGTGACAATTACAGACAGCAGGAGCAATGTAAGAGACTCAAGACTGGATCCAGGAGTAGAGTGTGAACCTGTGGAAGTTTAGTTTGGCGGGGTCAGCCGAACTTTAAATTAAAGGGAAGCGGTCACCAGATTCGGCAACTATAAGCTGCGGCCACCACCAGTGAACTCTTAAGGTACCGTCACACATAACGAGATCGCTAGCGAGATCGCAGCTGAGTCACGGTTTCAGTGACGCAGTAGCGATCCCGTTAGCGATCTTGTTATGTGTGACACCTACCAGCGATCAGGCCCCTGCTGTGAGATCTCTAGTCGTTGCAGAATGGTCCAGGCCATTTTCTTCAAAGGCGATGTCCTGCTGGGCAGGACACATCGCTGTGTTTGACACTGTGTGACAGGGTCACAATGACTGCTGAGATCGTTATACAGGTCGCTATTGAGACCTGTATTGTTCCTGCATCGCTGGTAAGATCTGACTGTGTGACATCTCACCTGCGACCTCCCAGCGACTTACCTGCGATCCCTATCAGGTCGCATCGTTTTCGGGAATGCTGGTAAGTCGTTGTGTGTGACTGGGCCTTTATATACAATATTCCATATACAAGAGCCCAGGCCACTGTGTAGAATGTAAAAAAAACAATTTTATAATACTCACCTAAGGGGGGGGATGGGAGTCACTGCTGTTCGGTACCAGCGCCTCCTCTCTGCGTCAATTGCCGTCCTCCTTCTTAGGCCCATGTGCATGACGCGTCCTACGTCATCCACACAGGCCGGCATTGAGGTCCTGCACAGGCGCACTTTGATCTGCCCTGCTCAGGGCAGATCAAAGTATTGTAGTGCACATGCGCGGGTGGTCTTTAACCTTTCCTCGAGTCTGTGAATTACAGTACTTTGATCTGTCCTCAGAAGGGAAGATCAAAGTGTGACTGCGCAGGACCGCAATTTCGGCCTGTGTGGATGACGTAGATGCGTCATCCACACTGGGCTGGGAAAAAGGAGGATGGAGATTGCAGCAGAGAGGAGGCGCTGGACCGGAGAGCAACGACACCCATTGGACCAGATTGCCCCAAAGGTGAGTATTATAAAAGTGTTTTTACATTCTACAGTGCGGTCTGGGCTCTTATATACAGTATTCTGGAATGCTGTATAAAAGAGCTCAGTAGTGGTAGCCACAGCCTATAGTTGCCTTATCTGGTGACGGGGTTCCCTTTAAAATCGGTTTGGGGCCCAAACATGACCTGAACCCCAATGGAAGTCACTAACTGGGCTCTGGGTTGAGCACTGAGCCTACCCAAATACAACGATGCTCACACGAGTGGTGCTCATATGTACAGCACCCGAACTCTGAACCCAAACTCTGGGGGGTTTTTTTTATATAAAAGTCTGTGTTTGGTACAAACACCGAACCTTGGGTTCGCTCATCTCTACCCAGGAGGGATTACAAAGCGTAGTATGGGGTTTGTTTTTTTTAAATTGCGCAGGGGTAGAGGAAATTTCCAAAACCAGAAAAATCCTTTAATGAAAGTCTATTGGTCCGTATACTGTTGTATGTGTACACTCTTGCAAGAGCTTGGCACTTTTGATCTGTGGTGTGAATGCTTGGCATGGTTCTCAGGACTGAAACCTCCACTGATCCACAGAAGTTTTGATGGGCTTCAAAATATGAAAGGGTTGTAAAAGGTTTAGGTTAGTTACATTTTAATAAATCTTGCTTCAGATAACTTAATATCATGACTGGTGTATGAAGCACTAATCTTAAAGGGATTTTCCACTACTCGCAGAATCTCTTCTCATCACCATTTTTCCCCCAAGTAAAATAATAACAACTACCGTATATTAATACGTAACTGACATCTGGAGGAAGTAGGAGAATCGGCTGCTTTCTGACTTTTTCCGAATGTCTGATTTGTCCGAAGACAGCAAAAGTGAAGGGATCATGTGACATAACAATATCAGGTCCAGAACGCCAGCGCTACCACTGCCGAAACGGTGCCGGCACCGAAGGGGACTATAGCAGTTATTATCAAAAAAAGAGAGAGAATAGTCCAGCTCACCAACTGCCTTGCTGGTAGAATCCAATTCCTGCGCACGGAGTGTGGCTAGGCAGCCATACAATTATAGAAAAAAGCAGCAGATTTCCAGCGCCAGGAGTAGCTTGATTAAAAATCCATTTTATTAGGTATAAAATAAAATAAAAAACCAGCAGGTACAGCATATGTCGGATGGCTTAGAGAACAACGCGTTTCGACGCACAGGTCTTAATCATGTTCTCAAGAACATAATTAAGACCTGTGCGTCGAAACGCGTTGTTCTCTAAGCCATCCGACATATGCTGTACCTGCTGGTTTTTTATTTTATTTTATACCTAATAAAATGGATTTTTAATCAAGCTACTCCTGGCGCTGGAAATCTGCTGCTTTTTTCCTATAATAGCAGTTATTATGTTACTAGGGTGAATGAGAAGGGTTTGTCTGGGTAGTGGACAACCCCTTTAATACATTTTATATCTCAGTTACTTTTTGCTTTTGACTAAAAAAAATATTAAAAAGTGAGCAGTTACGTATGTCGTCAGTCCCTGTTCCTAATCAGGACATTTGAAGATGTTGTGCGGGTACTTTCAAATCCTCACAATGTGTGTCATAGATTTTATTTTTTATAAAAAAAAAAATCCAAAACACTAAAAACCTCTAGGTTTTTTTGTTCAAAATAATGTGTTTAAGTGCCTGTTTCCACATAACATAAATTGTAATAGCGAAATAAAAGCAAACAAGCAAAACAAATAACATCAACCGGCAACTCCATGTCTAACCAATAGCGTGTTTTTAGAAAGAAAAACATAAAAAAGTACATTTTTATAATTTCCTACTGACTTCCAGCTAACGTTTAGCTGTAATTTTTGGTGCGCCCAAAAATACACTTTAAAAACTGATGTGTTGGAAGGCACTCTGTCTCTGAACTTTACCAGCACCTGGGTAGTAGAGATCTTTGGTCTATTTAGTTCTGGTGAATATATGAAGATGTAGACATAGAAATAATAATAATGATAATAATGATAATAATAATCTTTATTTCTATAGAGCCAACATATTCTGCAGCACTTTACAATTGAGGGGTTCACATACAAGCAAGTAACAATTATAGAAGATACAATAATTAGGGCAAAAATAAAGACAACCTTGCTCGGAAGAGCTTACAATCTACAATGAGGCGTGGGGCACAAGATACCAGTGCTTATTTAAAACAACAATCCAGCCATCTCAAAGAAATAAGGGATGGCATGAGCAGTATGTGCAGTTGTTTTTTGTTTTTTTTTTGTTTTTTTTTTTAAACTGACTATTCACTTAATGGGTGAATTTGATGGACAAATATGATTAAAATCTGACATTTCCATTTTATTGTTTTGTGGACAGTTGGTCCTGAGTTGGCATTATAATGGCTATGGGTTCTATCCATGAAAAACATGGATATAAAATTTCTGGTTGTCTGAGTGGGGTCTCCATGAGACTTAATTCTGATTATATTATTATATAGCTCAAGTAGTTTGTCAGAGTGGACACATATAGAGGTCAAACTGTTTATTTGATTTGGGATATGTGCTTGTTATTGAGAATTATAGAAAATCCCTCAGCTTTGTGCCAGCCTTACAGTAACTACGAGTCGTGGAAATAATAAGCACAGTTCTGTGTACACAATCTGATAGAGTGCGAATATTATATATGACATTGGTAAAACCCTCCTTGCCTATGGTATTGTATGTAGATGCACAGGTTGCACATATGGAATGGCCAGTCTGGATCATGGAGTGTATAATTACTAAATGGAGTCAATCCATCAAAAATATACCAAGCAGTCTTTGGATTCACATTAGAGCCATGATTCATCAAGACTGGTTTGGTTCTCTCCGGTCTTGATGAGGGGGTGTACTTAAATCAGACACTCATGATTTATGAAAAGGTGCTACTTCATGAATCAGGACCATTGGAGAAGTGTTATCCGCCTCTATATGTGACTCGCTGTTAATCCTATTCCAGTTGGGCACTAGAGTAAAATTTGTGGTGTAGTGAACACACCTGCTCATCATTAATTTTATGAGCGGCAGTTGCCATTCCCCTTTCTCGCTCAAGATCCATCCACTTTGTTGGAGTTGTGCAAAAATGGCACGAGAACACCAAAAGTTACAAAATTTTAGCACAACTTGAAGTTACATCAAAACTTTGTAACTTTTCAGAGCTTTTTATGCTAGAATTCTGATGTAAATGCTTTGATGAATCGGGCCCAAAGTGTTTTAGCCGGCTTTTTTAGTGTGCCATTTCAAAAAACACACAAGGCTCGTGTTAATTAAAAAAACCCCAACTATTTATGAACAACATTTTGCTGTTTTTGGTACAATTGTTCAGATTTTTGGGTCTAGTAATCTTTTTTCCTGTTCTTCTGGTAGACAGGAAAAATGCTGTAAAAATATCTACAAAATAACTTTGTAGTAATAACTTTATGTTTTACATACATAACATACATTTTTCAAGTGTCAGAACAGAGGATACCTGAAAGCGATTGGCTTAGCAGTAGCTTTTGTATGAACACGTTCAGTATATCTGTTTTTTCAAGGTTTTTTTTTCGCTTTCATTAAAAAAAAAGTTCTATTTGTACAACAGGCTGGTGCTTACCTATAGTTGACCATCCTTTGGCTGCAACAAAGTGCAGCGCCCCACGGGGCAGGTGGTTAACGTACTTGTTGCCGGGCAGTCGCAGGTCGGGTCAGGCAATGTCACGGGTGGCCTTGCCCGGTTCTGTTGCCCCAAGGTGTGCAGTAAATGAAGGGAAAGCGGGGTGATTGGGGAGAGTTTTTCGTGACGCCACCTGTGCTATGCGCCAGGGAGTAGCCGCCACATCAGAATTCCTCGCCGGGGCAGGTGTCATGGCAGCTGGGATGGTGTCGCTCTCCACAGGTGGAGTGGGCCCTCGGTAAGCGCCAATAAGCCGACATTCCAGCCGACATTCAGTTGCGAGCCCAGTGGTACCAATCACCGCCGTGATGGACTCGATCCTGGATCCGTGGGAGGTCAGAACCGGTGCGGTAGTCTGTGGGCCCTTCCTTGCTGCGCTTTGTAGTGCGGGTCCCTGTGGCTTGAAGCACTTATAGAGTCCCTTCCGTACTAGGTAGAGTTCTGTTCCCTATGCCAGTAGTGTGGATCCCCTTGAGTCTGACCGTGATCGAGGCCCTGGAATCCTAGGTGCCACTTGGCTCTGAAAACTTGTATGGTCGGAGAAGCATAGAACCTCTCCGTCCGGCAGAGTCTGATGATGCAACATGGAATTGCACCACTCTAAGGTGCTGCATCCTGAACTGTGCTGGTCCTGGGGGAACTGACACGGTATCCTCCACAGCGACAGTTAAACTCCTATGTCCCACAGGAGCTACTGGGAAGTACGTCTGCTCACCATCTCTCCTACTGGAGAACTCCCTATTGCTGTGTGTCACTCCTAACTCCCCCTGGTGGCTGCTCCTCCCCTCATCCAGGTCCTAAGCTAGTGGATTGGGACCCCAGTTGTGATGGCATCCTGTAAATGCCACATTGTAGGCGACCCCTTTGGTTTCCAACCCTAGCCCAGTCCCCAGTGGGGAAGGGGCAACCCATGTGTGTATGTGGTTGTGTATGATGAAACCGGCACCGACCTTCCGTCAATCCATGATCAGTACTACACCCCGGTTCGAGTGCAGGCCCCTGTGGCGACCAGAGACTCAGGGGCGCCACAAAAGTATTCTATAATGTTTATAAATATGTAGCATCCAAAATATCGCTACATTTTATTAGGTTACTTAGTTTAGTATTTAGATTATCCTCATCCAGTGAATTATTTTCATCTGAGGAAATACTTAGGCCCTGAATCATCAAGCAGTTTTTGCAAGAATTCAGCAGTTGAAAGATGCACGAAAATAACTAAGAGTTGCATGACACAATGAATTTGGTGCATCTTGCTGTACTTCCTTTAATAAGACTAGCATACAATTCTTATTAATGAAGGTGCTAAGTTCTATTATTACAGCACAAAATATTCTGTAAACTAATTTACAGTAGCAATATTATTGTTATTATTATTGTAGCACTCGGTCCCGGGGTGACACCTCCGCACGTCTCTGCTCCCATGCCTCGGCGGAGGCGCCGTTCTCCTCACTAGTCCAGAGGTCCCAGGTGTCCAGTTCCTGCCCTGCGGCCTGCCGCAGGCTCTTCTTGCTCCCAGGCCACATGCAGGCCTTCTGTGAGTGCCCAAAGGGTGCGCATGCAGCCACGCCCCCTTTCTTAAGGGCAGGTGTTTTATTACCCGAAAGTGACCTCTGAGGTCAGCAATCTCCCTATAAGTATTTAAGGCATTCTCTCCTTAGGGAGATGCCTAAGCAACGTTGCCTATCCTTAGTGTGTTGCTAGTTCTCAGGTACTGTACCCGTTACTGTGTCTAGTTCTGCGTGTCGCGTCCTGGTACCAGTTTCTCGTACCCGCTAACCTGTGTCTCTTCCTGAAGCCTGTTTGCCACCACCACCTCTGTGCCACCACGTCTGAGTCATTACCTCCGTGCCGCTACATCTGAGTTACCACCTTCGTGACACATCTGAGCAAATCCGTATTGGACTTCAGAGACTCTCCAGTCCATCTGAGCCGACACCACTGGTCCTGGCTGCTGTACATTTAGGTCCCTTGGGGCTGCGCCTGACAATCCCTGTATAGGGGTTAGCTTGAAATTCAGAAAGAGCAACACCGGGCACTAATCAGCTATCCACCGACTTCTCAGCAAGGACGTTTTACCATTCAGAATCTGGTACAACCTTCTCTGGCAGAGTTACGGCTAGGCTTTAGACAGTGGTGCTCCTTCCAGGTATAAGTCCCATCCATAGAAAGTGTGTCGCCCCAGGGATGCTGAGCCTCTTCAGGGACGCCACAGGGTTTCTTCAATATGGCAACAGGTACTGTTAAGGGGGCTTTACACGCTACGATATCGTTAATGTTTGGTCGTTGGGGTCAAGTTGTTAGTGACGCACATCCGGCATCATTAACGATATCGCAGCGTGTGACACTGACCAGCGACCTTAAGCGACCTCAAAAATGGTGAAAATCGTTCACCATGGAGAGGTCGTCCCAAACTCAAAAATCGGTAAGGGTTGTTTATCCAGGTGGTTCATCGCTCATGCGGCAGCACACATCGCTATGTGTGACACCGCAGGAGCGAGGAACGTCTCCTTACCTGCCGCCGGCCACAATGCGGAAGGAAGGAGGTGGGCGGGATGTTACGTCCTGCTCATCTCCGCCCCTCCGCTTTGATTGGCCGGCCGCTTAGTGATGTTGCGGTGACGTCGCTGTGATGCCGAACGTCCCTCCTCCTTGAAGGAGGGATTGTTCGGCAGTCACAGCGCCACCGCCGACCAGGTAAGTATGTGTGACGCTGCCGTAGCGATAATGTTCGCTACGGCAGCGATCACAAACAATCGCATGCACGACGGGGGAGGGTACTTACACGCTCGCTATCGCTACAAATTGCTAGCGATATCGCTACCGTGTAAAGCCCCCTTTAGTGTTGTATATGTTGTGACGCCACTCATGGCTTGCGGTCAGGGATGTGAGTGACCGCCGCTGCAGGTTTTTACGAGCGTCTGGGGCTGATGGGGTCTGTAGCCGGATGATGTAGCCTCCCGTGAGTGAGGCAGGCCCCAGGGGCTCGGGTGAGCAGAGAAGCGGGTCCAGGAATAACACAGGCTGAGTCCAAAAGTCTTTAACTGATTTTTACTCACTCAGGTGTTATGGTGAGCTGACCCGGGTGATGCTGTAATTAACCAGGTAAGAACCAGGGCTCCTTCGGACCAGTCTGAGGGTAACCAGTTAGCTTACCTTCCTAGCACTTCTGTGTTCGGATAACCCCCTGACTTGAAGTACCATGGGGGTCTATCCAGGGAGTTGCAACTGCCTTTTCTCCCCTGTGTTTGACCCGTTTGCCGGCAGCGTGGACCAGGTGAGATGGCGTCAAGCTCTGTCTCCTTATGGGTCCCTGCGTTGCTGCTGAGGCTCGGACTCTGTGTGGTTGGTGAGGTACTTGTAGTTCCCCTCACCGGCAGGATTAGCAGATAGTTAAACTAGAGTCTGCTCTAGGGACTTGTCCCCGTACGTGCCTAGTCACCAGGAGCACTTCTTTCCTCTGACTCTCGGTGACCGTTCTCCCCCAACTGTCACTACACCGCGCAGGGTCTGACTAGTGGCCACACGCGTATCCCTTAGCGACTGCCGCTCACCACTGCCAGACTGGCTCGCTCCACTCCTTTCCTGACAACCTCTGCACTTTAGCTCCCAGCCTCTACACTACACCCCTTGACAAGAATTGAAGGCCAGACCCCTCCAGGGACTGCCCAAGGGTCCCATCTACTGGTGTGGGAGAGCTGGTTGCTATGTGTCTGTGCGTACACACCTCATTCTGGCCTTTAGGATTACCTGGAAGTACTGTCCCAGCATGGCTGAATTACTCAGTGGTGCCTTACTGGGTCTGGGGCGCCACAAAAGCATAAAATAGAGGAGGGTACTCACCAGGCCGCCGTATCCAAAAACTCCATTTATTTCAACAACAGGTGATACATAAAAACAGCAAGAGGGAGGGGGAGGCCTGGTGAGTGCCCTCCTCTTCTTTATACTTTCTATAGGGGTTAGCTTGAGGTTAGCTCCTCCAGGGGAGTCCGGTGTATGGCTGCTCCTTGGCGACCGTAAAAATTATTATTATTTAATATTTTAGTGCCATTCATTTCATGGCACTTTACATGTGAAAAGGGGTACACATAATAGGGACAAGTACAATAATCATAAACAAAACAAGGCACAGACAGGTACAGGAAGAAAGAGGACCCTGTCCGCAAGGGCTCATAGTCTACAAAGGCTGGGTTAGGATACAGTATGTGAGGGTGGAGATGGTCGTACGGCGTTATAGCAGACTAAAGGGTGCTTCACACGCTGCGACATTGCTAGCGATAGCTAGCGATGTCGCAACCGATAGCACCCGCCCACGTTGCTATTTCATCATGGGGGTGATCGCTGCCGTAGCGAACAATATCGCTACAGCAGCGTCACACGCACATACCTGCTTAGCGACGTCGCTGGAGACACCGAACAATCTTTTCTTTAAGGGGGCGGTTTGCTCGTCACACCGGCGTCACTAAGCGACCGCCCAATAGCAAAGGAGGGGCGGAGATGAGCGGCCGGAACATGCCGCCCACCTCCTTCCTTCCTCATTGCCGGTGGACGCAGGTAAAGTGATGTTCGTTGTTCCTGCGGTGTCATACGTAGTGATGTGTGATGCCGCAGGAACGACGAACAACCAGCGGCATGCACAACCAACGATATTATGAAAAGGAGCGACGTGTCAACGATCAACGATTTTTGACGTTTTTGCGATCGTTGATCGTCACTCCTTTTAGTCACACACACCGATATCACTAACGGCGCCGGATGTGCGTCACAAACACTGTGACTCCGACGATATATCGTTAGTGATATCGTTGTGTGTAAAGTACCCTTAAGGGTTACTG
Organism: Anomaloglossus baeobatrachus; assembly: GCF_048569485.1. NCBI lineage: Eukaryota > Metazoa > Chordata > Amphibia > Anura > Aromobatidae > Anomaloglossus > Anomaloglossus baeobatrachus. The sequence continues at coordinate 232,870,130 of NC_134356.1, forward strand.
CAAGTTGTAGGCTTGTCAGAAGAGGTGGTTCTTCGGGTTTCTTTCGAAGCTTTTCAAGGTAGGCGAGAGTCTGATATGTTGTGGCTGAACGTTCCAGAGTATGTGGGATGCACAGGAGAAATCTTGGATGCAATTGTAGGAAGAGGAGATGCGAGGGGAGTAGAGAAGGAGATCTTGTGAGGTAGGTACCGGGAGACTAGGTCACAGATGTAAGGAGGAGACAGGTTGTGGATGGCTTTGTATGTCGTGGTTAGGGTTTTGAACTGGAGTTGTTGGGCAATGGGAAGCCAGTGAAGGGATTGGCAGAGAGGAGAGGTCGGGGAGTAGCAGGGGGATAGGTGGATTAGTCTGGCAGCATAATTTAGAATAGTTTGTAAGTGTGTGAGACTGTTAGAAAGGAGGCCACAGAGCAGGGGGTTGTAATAGTCCAGGCAGGAGATAATAAGGGCATGCACTCAGGGCCGTATTTGCCACTAGGCACCCGTGGTCTCGTGCCTAGGGCGGCACGTTGCGGGCGGCGGCACTTTCTGGCAGCAAAAAAAAAAAAATATATATAATTTTTTTTATTTTTTTACACCCCCGCCCCCCGTCCCTCCCTCCGTTACACTCGGCTGTGTTCCGGGGGGGGGGGGGGAGGGTTGGGAGGGAGGAGAGGCGCACTTCTGCTGTCTATTTAAATACATGGCGGGCGCCAGGCATAGTGAGCTGACTAACCCCGGAAGTTCCATGGCCTGCACTTCCGGGGTCAGAGGCGCGCGGGCGCGACAATCAGCTCACTGCCCCGTGCTGCAGCGTCCAATGCTGCAGATGACACACGCCGCGGAGGAGGACGCGTCTGCAGCTGGAGCAAGCCAGAAGAGGAGCCAGCCAGAGCAGGGCGGCGGGCACCGGAGCAGGTAAGGCAGAGCCTAGAATGTATGGGCACCTTACAGGTTAGTTGATGATCGTTGCGAATTGCGATGCCTCTTTTTGTCCACTGTAATCATGCAAGAGGAGGCTGGGGGGAGAGAGGCTGAGGCTGGGGGAGGCTGGGAAGAGAGAGAGGCTGGGGGGAGGCTGGGAAGAGAGAGAGGCTGGGGGGAGGCTGGGAAGAGAGAGAGGCTGGGAAGAGAGAGGCTGAGGGGAGGCTGGGAAGAGAGAGAGAGGCTGAGGCTGGGAAAAGAGAGAGAGACTGAGACTGAGGGGAGGCTGGGAAGAGAGAGAGGCTGAGGTTGGGGGGAGGCTGGGAAGAGAGAGAGGCTGAGGCTGGGGGGAGGCTGGGAAGAGAGAGGCTGGGAAGAGAAAGAGGCTGAGGCTGGGGGGAGTCTGGGAAGAGAGAGAGAGGCTGAGGCTGGGAAGAGAGAGAGGCTTAGGCTGGGGGGAGGCTGGGAAGAGAGAGAGATTGAGGCTGGGAAGAGAGGCTGAGGCTGGGGGGAGAGAGGCTGAGGCTGGAGGGAGAGAGAGGCTAAGGCTGAGGGGGAGGCTGGGGGGAGAGAGAGGCTGGGGGGGAGAGAGGCTGAAGCTGGGGGGGAGGCTGGGAGAAGAGAGGCTGATTCTGGGGGAGGCTGGGAGGGGGAGGCTGATGCTGAGGGAGGCTGATGCTGAGGGAGGAGGGAGGCTGATGCTGGGGGAGGCTGGGAGGAGGAAGGCTGATGCTGGGGGAGGCTGGGAGGAGGGAGGCTGATGCTGGGGGAGGTTGGGAGGAGGGAGGCTGATGCTGGGGGAGGTTGGGAGGAGGGAGGCTGATGCTTGGGGAGGTTGGGAGGAGGGAGGCTGATGCTTGGGGAGGTTGGAAGGAGGGAGGCTGAGGCTGGGAGGAGGGAGGCTGAGGCTGGGGGAGGCTGGGAGGAGGGAGGCTGAGGCTGGGGGAGGCTGGGAGGAGGGAGGCTGAGGCTGGGGGAGGCTGGGAGGAGAGAGGCTGATGCTGGGGGAGGCTGGGAGGGGGGAGGTGAGGCTTGGAGGAGGGAGGCTGATGCTGAGGGAGGCTGGGAGGAGGGAGGCTGATGCTAGGGGAGGCTTGGAGGAGGGAGGCTGATGAGGAGGGAGGCTGATGCTGAGGGTGGCTGATGCTGGGGGAGGCTGGGAAGAGGGTGGCTGATGCTGGGGGAGGCTGGGAAGAGGGTGGCTGATGCTGGGGGAGGCTGGGAAGAGGGAGGCTGATGCTGGGGGAGGCTGGGAGGAGGGAGGCTGATACTGGGGGAAGCTGGGAGCAGGGAGGCTGATGCTGGGAGGAGAGAGGCTGCTGCTGGGGGAGGCTGGGAGGGGGAGGCTTGGAGGAGGGAGGCTGATGCTCAGGGAGGCTGGGAGGCTGATGCTGGGGGAGGCTTGGAGGAGGGGGGCTGGGAGGAGGGAGGCTGATGCTGGGGGAGGCTGGGAGGAGGGAGGCTGATGCTGGGGGAGGCTGGGAGGAGGGAGGCTGATGCTGGGGGAAGCTGGGAGCAGGGAGGCTGATGCTGGGGGAGGCTGGGAGGAGAGAGGCTGATGCTGGAGGAGGCTCATGCTGGGGGAGGCTGGGAGGAGAGAGGCTGATGCTGGAGGAGGCTCATGCTGGGGGAGGCTGGGAGGAGAGAGGCTGATGCTGGGGTAAGCTGGGAGCAGGGAGGCTGATGCTGAGGGAGGCTGGGGGGAGAGAGGCTGATGCTGGGGGAGGCTGGGCGGAGAGAGGCTGATGCAGGGGGAGAGGCTGCTGCTGGAGGCGGGGGGAAAGAGGCTGCTGCTGGGGGAATGGGAGAGAGGGGCCAATGCTAGAGACAGAGGACAAGGGTTGAGGGATAGAGCAATGACAATATCGATGGGGGGAAGTGTAAGGACTCAGAATAAGAGGGGGGCAGCATTGGGAGCTCATTATGGAGAAGGGGCAGCATGTGTGGGCTCAGTATGGAGTGGAGCAATGTAGGGGAGTCAATATCAAGAGTGGGGTAGTGTGTGTGTGTGTGTGTGTGTGTGGGTCTCAGCATAAGCGCTAGTGTGGTGGTCTTAGTATGATGAGTGGGGCAGCATGGAGGTGTCATTATGGAAAAGAGGAAGGCAGCATTAGGAGCTCATGGAGAGGGGCAGCATGCACGGGACACTGTGAGGAGGGGGCAGCATGCACGGGACACTGTGAGGAGGGGGCAGCATGCATGGGACATTGTGAGGAGGGGGCAGCATGCATAGGACACTGTCAGGAGGGGGCAGCATGCATGGGACACTGTCAGGAGGGGGCAGCATGCATGGGACACTGTCAGGAGGGGGCAGCATGCATGGGACAATGTCAGGAGGGGGCAGCATGCATGGGACACTGTCAGGAGGGGGCAGCATGCATGGGACACTGTGAGGAGGGGGCAGCATGCATGGGACACTGTGAGGAGGGGGCAGCATGCATGGGACACTGTGAGGAGGGGGCAGCATGCATGGGACACTGTGAGGAGGGGGCAGCATGCATGGGACACTGTGAGGAGGGGGCAGCATGCATGGGACACTGTGAGGAGGGGGCAGCATGCATGGTACACTGTGAGGAGGGGGCAGCATGCATGGGACACTGAGGAGGGGGCAGCATGCATGGGACACTGTGAGGAGGGGGGCAGCATGCATGGGACACTGTGAGGAGGGGGCAGCATGCATGGGACACTGTGAGGAGGGGGCAGCATGCATGGGACACTGAGGAGGGGGCAGCATGCATGGGACACTGTGAGGAGGGGGCAGCATACATGGGACACTGTGAGGAGGGGGCAGCATGCATGGGACACTGTGAGGAGGGGGCAGCATGCATGGGACACTGAGGAGGGGGCAGCATGCATGGGACACTGTGAGGAGGGGGCAGCATGCATGGGACACTGTGAGGAGGGGGCAGCATGCATGGGACACTGTGAGGAGGGGGCAGCATGCATGGGACACTGTGAGGAGGGGGCAGCATGCATGGGACACTGTGAGGAGGGGGAAGCATGCATGGGACACTGTGAGGAGGGAGCAGCATGCATGGGACATTTTGAGGAGGGGGCAGCATGCATGGGACACTGTGAGGAGGGGGCAGCATGCATGGGACACTGTGAGGAGGGGTCAGCATGCATGGGACACTGTGAGGAGGGGGCAGCATGCATGGGACACTGTGAGGAGGGGGAAGCATGCATGGGACACTGTGAGGAGGGAGCAGCATGCATGGGACATTTTGAGGAGGGGGCAGCATGCATGGGACACTGTGAGGAGGGGGCAGCATGCATGGGACACTGTGAGGAGGGGGCAGCATGCATGGGACACTGTGAGGAGGGGGCAGCATGCATGGGACACTGTGAGGAGGGGGCAGCATGCATGGGACACTGTGAGGAGGGGGCAGCATGCATGGGACACTGTGAGGAGGGGGCAGCATGCATGGGACACTGTGAGGAGGGGGCAGCATGCATGGGACACTGTGAGGAGGGGGCAGCATGCATGGGACACTGTGAGGAGGGGGCAGCATGCATGGGACACTGTGAGGAGGGGGCAGCATGCATGGGACACTGTGAGGAGGGGGAAGCATGCATGGGACACTGTGAGGAGGGAGCAGCATGCATGGGACATTTTGAGGAGGGGGCAGCATGCATGGGACACTGTGAGGAGGGGGCAGCATGCATGGGACACTGTGAGGAGGGGGCAGCATGCATGGGACACTGTGAGGAGGGGGCAGCATGCATGGGACACTGTGAGGAGGGGGAAGCATGCATGGGACACTGTGAGGAGGGAGCAGCATGCATGGGACATTTTGAGGAGGGGGCAGCATGCATGGGACACTGTGAGGAGGGGGCAGCATGCATGGGACACTGTGAGGAGGGGGCAGCATGCATGGGACACTGTGAGGAGGGGGCAGCATGCATGGGACACTGTGAGGAGGGGGCAGCATGCATAGGACATTGTGAGGGGTGGGCAGCATGCATAAGACATTGTGAGGAGGGGGCAGAATGCATGGGACACTGAGGAGGGGGCAGCATGCATGGGACACTGTGAGGAGGGGGCAGCATGATGTGAGGACAATGTGCAGATCATATTTCATAATCGAGGAAGGTGTGGTGGGTATAATTTATAAGGGAGGGCAGTGTCAGTGTGTAGTTTATTAGGGGCAGTGTCACAGTCACAGTATATAAGTGGGGACGGTGTGGTGGAAATATTTTATACCCATGCTATGTTTTGATGTGCCCGTGGTGATCCCCATTGGGGGGGGGGGTTAGTGCCCTTCGTTTCTCATTGATACTTTTTAAAGTGTTTTACAGAGTAGATCTGCCTTAAACAGATGTCGTGTGCGAAAACTCAGTTTTACGTTGTCAATAAGGGGCGCGACCACTTAAAGTGCCTAGGGCAGCATGAAGGCAAAATACAGCCCTGCATGCACTGTGGTTTTTGCAGCTTCTTGGGAAAAGAATATACGGATCCGGGAAATATTTTTGAGTTGGAGGTGGTAAGAGGTGAAGAGGGCTTGGATTGAAGGAAACTGCAGAGTCTAGTGTTACCGCCAGGCAGCGAGCATGTAGGACTGGAGAGAGTGAGCAGCCACTGACTTTGATGGATAGGTCAGTTGGGGGGGAGGGGAGGGTTGATAGCCACAAGGTTGAATTCTCTGAAGACTAGAAAACTTTTTATGGTTGTAAAAAGAATAACTGCAGTAATAAGACACAATCACAAATTTCATTTTTGCTACTGATGTTGGCGGTAAGACATATATACTATAAACCCATATGGATGAATCTACAACGCCATTAAAAGCAATAGATATCAAGAAAAAAAAAAGATGAGATGTGCTTAAACTTTTATTATGATAAAAGCACATCTGTATTTATCCATCTAAAATAAAATACAAAGACGATACTAGTACAGTGACAAAACAAGATCAGAAGAATAGATAGAAATGGGATGGGGAAAACACCTGGAGAAAAATACCTGCAATAGCAAGGTCTACCACAAGAGGACAGTGAATATGTACCAGTGGGAAAAAAAACCCCTAAAACATAAGTGTATGTGCACACGATGACTTTTTCTAGTGGATTTCGCCTGGAACTCACCTGAAAAAGCACTAAAAAAAGGAAAAAAGAATGGACACACAGTGCCTTGCGAAAGTATTCGGCCCCCTTGAACTTTTCAACCTTTTCCCACATTGCAGGCTTCAAAACATAAAGATAAAACATTTTGGTGAATATTTTTTGGTGAAGAATCAACAACAAGTGGGACACAATTGTGAAGCAGAATGAAATTTATTAAGTATTAAGTTAATACTTTGTAGCGCCACCTTTTGCTGCGATTACAGCTGCAAGTCGCTTGGGGTATGTGTCTATCAGTTTTGCACATCGAGAGACTGTAATTCTTGTTCATTCTTCCTTTGCAAATAGCTCGAGCTGAGTGAGGTTGGATGGAGATCGTTTGTGAACAGCAGTTTTCAGCTCTTTCCACAGATTCTCGATTGGATTCAGGTCTGGACTTTGACTTGACCATTCTAACACCTGGATATGTTTATTTGTGAACTATTCCATTGTAGATTTTGCTTTATGTTTTGGATCATTGTCTTGTTGGAAGACAAATCTCCGTCCCAGTCTGAGGTCTTTTGCAGACTCCAACAGGTTTTCTTCAAGAATGGTCCTGTATTTGGCTCCATCCATCTTGCCATCAATTTAACCATCTTCCCTGTCCCTGCTGAAGAAAAGCAGTCCGAAACCATGATGCTGCCACCACCATGTTTGACAGTAGGGATGGTGTGTTAAGGGTGATGAGCTGTGTTGCTTTTACGCCAAACATATTGTTTGGCATTGTGCCCAAATAGTTCAATTTTGGTTTCATCTGACCAAAGAACCTTCTTCCACATGTTTGGTGTGTCTCCCAGGTGGCTTGTGGCAAACGTTAAACAACACTTTTTATGGATATCTTTGAGAAATGGCTTTCTTCTTGCCACTCTTCCATAAAGGCCAGATTTCTGCAGTGTACAACTGATTGTTGTCTTATGGACAGAATCTCCCACCTCAGCTGTAGACCTCTGCAGTTCATCCAGAGTGATCATGAGCCTCTTGGCTGCCTCTCTGATCAGACTTCTCCTTGTTTGAGATGAAAGTTTAGAGAGACGGCCGGGTCTTGGTAGATTTGCAGTGGTATGATACTCCTTCCATTTCAATATGATTGCTTGCACAGTGCTCCTTGGGATGTTTACAGTTTTGGAAATCTTTTTGTAACCAAATCTGCCTTTAAACTTCTCCACAACAGTATCACAGACCTGCCTGTTGTGTTCCTTGGTCTTCATCATGCTAGCTGCGCTTTAAACAGAAAACTGAGACTATCACAGAGCAGGTGCATTTATACGGAGACTTGATTACACAGGGGGCTTATATTTATCATCATTTGTCATTTAGGACAACATTGGCTCATTCAGAGATCCTCAATGAACTCATGGAGTGATTTTGCTGCACTGAAAGTAAAGGGGCCAAATAATATTGCACTCACCAATTTTCAGTTTTTTATATTTTACAAAAGGTTAACATAGGCAATAAATTTCGTTCAACTTCACAATTGTGTCCCACTTGTTGTTGATTCTTCAACAAAAAATTAAAATGTTTTATCTTTATGTTTGAAGGCTGAAATGTGGGAAAAGGTTGAAAAGTTCAAGGGGGCCGAATACTTTCACAAAGCACTGTATGTACTGCAATGTCAAAACGTGCTGTGCATTTTTTTCCGTCTAGTCATTTCTTATTACTGCTTTGGACTTCTAAGACCATGAAACGGATAAAAGAAGTGACCAGTCAATACTTGTGGTGGCTTCTGCTTAGTAGACACCACTATGTAATTCATGTGTGATATTTAAAAAAAAAAAAAAAGACAAAACAAGGGAAAAGACGTCAAAGAAGGAGCTTTAGGTAAAAGGAGCTGTGGGTACATACCCTAAGGCTATGTGCCCACGGTACTATGTACCCGCGGATACATCCACAGGTACGTCCACAGGTATCCCGCAGCAGGTCCCCGGAATCCGCAGCTATCCATTGCTGCAGGATTCCATCGAAATAGCTGCGGTAAACCTGCGGAAATTCGTGCGACTTACCTGCGGAAGTCCCACCCTGTATCTCCATAGTGGAGAGGCGGGATTTCTGCAGGTATTTCCGTATAAATAATTGACATGGAGTTACGTGCGGCTGCTAGACATCTGCAGCATATTCCGTAGCAGCACATACCGTGGCAAAATCCGCGGGTACATAGTCCCGTGGGCACATAGCCTAAGGGTGTGGCTACACATCAGATTTGGCTGGGAGACAGGTTGGCTGGCCCAAGGTCACTCGAAGTAGTAGCTACATTGAAGGGTAATGCAGCTAAAGGGGGCCGCATTGCCACAACTACGGTATCTAGACAAGCAAGTGACAAAAATACGGAACTAGTTGGAATTTTTGTCCTTTGCTTGTTGGGCAATGCAACTCCATTACCTGCGATGTAGCAGCCAAACCATGTGACGAGTTTGATAGCCAAAATCAACATGTGGCTACAGCCTTGTTTGCGTCCTATCATGTAGTAAAAATATAGGAAATAAGATAATAAAGGATATACAGCACTAATGACTTAACAAACTTATGGGTGGTCTAAAGATAAGTCTCCCAGATATGCTGTTAACACTAGCAAAGAAAAAAATTGAAATTCCCCTTGAAGCAAGTACATAAACAAGTGTTACTGGAGTAAAACAGTGAGGCAAAACAGCACGTTTCGCCTGGAAAGGCTAGTTTCACACTTGCGCTATTTTGACGCAAACGTAATCCGTCACTAATGTAGTACAGTTCATTTATTTACAGTGGAAGCGCGTTACTATGGCGCGTGTGTGTCCTGCAGTACCCGCTTGTGTCCACATGATGTCGCGCTTCCACTGTAAATAAATGAACTGTACTACATTAGTGACGGATTCCGTTTGCGTCAAAATAGCGCAAGTGTGAGTGGGCCCAAAGCTTTGTCTGGGGAGATGAGCTGTAATTAGAGATGGTGGGAATTGATTTGCAGGACACCATCCACGGGTGACTACAATTATTTGAGCTCTGTACCCACCAGCATCTGTTGCACTTCTTTTGATTAACTGGCCTGACGAGATGTTACATGTGCATCACACCACAATAATGAGGTCGCGTCAAACAAGCTAATCAAAAGAGGCACTAGGGAAGCCATATTTAAGAGGCGGTTCAAGGGGTTCCCATCCTGCGACCACAGATTACCAACGAGGCTGCTGGTCCTGGCCCTGCGAATTGATTTGCACCATCTCAAGTTGTCTAAAATGCAATTTATAGGGCACAATGCAAAAATTGAAAATCCGCAGAGATGTTTTTCAGCATCTGCAGATTGTCAGGCCCTGGTATATGGAAGGGGATTGCTATTTATGCGACTCCTTGTTGATATATGGCCAGAGGTGTTGCTGGCAGTTATTACATAAAGGTGCTCTTGGGGCAGAGGGGCTTTAGGGCCCCAGGTGTGGGTACAGCCCTGTGAGGACTTTGCTGTAGCCTGCATGGACTCCTCCCCAGTGAGGCAGAGCAGCAGCCAGATGGAGCACTTGTAGCTTTGTGTTGTTGCTGTTTTACTATGTGTGTGTCTTATATTACAACCATGCTGAACATCAGTGGCCGGAGAGAGGAGAGGGAGGAAAAGCCTGTTTACACAGACTGCAAACCGCCTGGGGAATAATGCAGGAAAGGAAGTGAGCCGGCTCTCTGTCTGACTGCTCCAACTTCCTGCTCACACACACACACTCACATTAACACAGCACAGAGAAAAGAGCAGAAAGCAGCCTCTCATTCCAGCATGGACAGGCCGGGGGTTGTGCCGCCGTCCTAGAGCACTACCCGGAGAGGGCACCGCTGTGGGTACGTACCGCCGGGGAGCGAGGTGGCACTAGTTGCACTTCTGCTGTGTGTAGGATGGAGGAGGGGCTGCTGGCTCCACAGCAACTTTCCTTTCTTACTTTGCATGATTTGCATTCATTTGTATTAATAATGGCATGTAATTAATGAGCAGCCAGTAGGTCTTCTCCTCCAGTATGTCTTCTCCATCCCTGGCTGGGAGCTGGGGAGTCACCAGTGTTTTATTAGGTGTGACTGGCATGACAGATAATGCCCATGGAAGGTTGTACCGTGGCAAATGCTCAGCCTTACTGGGCATCACTTTCAGTGACAGGGAGTCTCCTAAACGACTGGGCATCGATGATAATGCCAAGGAAGTGTGACGGGAAGAGTCATGTGTGTCATGCTGCTGTCTGGGCATCAGCACTGGTAGTTGGCATGATTGTCAGTGAGACATTGCTGACTGGCAGCTGTGGGAATCTCCTATTATTATACTGTGTGTGACACACATCCTGATACTGCCTTCCTGACTGGCACCTGGCATGTGTGATGAGGGAGGCATCATCAGCTGGAGCTGGCCACTGGCTTCCTAACTGGCACCTAGCATCATCAGCTGGAGCTGGCCACTACCTTCCTGACTGGCATGTGTGATGAGTGGGGCATCATCAGCTGGAGCTGGCCACTACCTTCCTCACTGGCATCTGGCATGTGTGATGAATGGGGCATCATCAGCTGGAGCTGGCCACTGCCTTCCTGAATGGCATCTGGCATGTGTGATGAAGGGGGCATCATCAGCTGGAGTTGGTCACTACTTTCCTGATTTGCATCTGGCATGTGCAATGAGGGGGGCATCATCAGCTGGGGCTGGCCACTACCTTCCTGGTTGGCACATTTAATATGTGATGAGGGGTGCATTATGAGCTGAAGCTGGCCACTAATTTCCTGATTGGCACCTGGCATGTGTGATAAGGAGACATCATCAGTTGGAGCTAGCTGCTACCTTCCTGATTGGCATGTCTGATAAGGGGGGCATCATCAGCAAGAGCTGCACACTACCTTCCTGATTGGCACCAGGCATGTGTGATGAAGGGTACATCATCAGCTGGAGCTGGCCACTGGCTTCCTGATTTGGCACCTGGCATGTGTGATAAGGAGACATCATCATTTGTAGCTAGCCACTATCTTCCTGATTGGCATGTGTGATAAGGAGGACATGATCAGCTGGAGCTGGCCATTACCTTCCTGATTGGCACCAGGCATGTGTGATGGATGAAGGGCACACCATCAGCTGGAGCAGGCCACAGCCTTTCTGGTTGGCACCTGGCATGTGTGATAAGGAGACATCTTCAGTTGGAGCTAGCCACAACCTTCCTGATTGACATGTGTGATGAGGGGGATATCAGCTGGGGCTGGCCACTGCCTTTGCGATTGGCACCTGGCATGTTTAATGGGGACAACATCAGCTGCAGTTTACCACTACCTTTCTGGTTGGCACTGGTGACTCGTGATGAGGGAGACCTTATCAGCTGGAGTTGGCTGCTACCTTCCTGACTGGCACCTGACATGTGTGATGAGGACATCATCACTTGGAGCTGGCCACTGCCTTCCTGACTGGCATGTATGATGAGGGGGCATCATCAGCTGGAGCTGGCCACTGCCTTCCTGACTGGCATGTATGATGAGGGGGCATCATCAGCTGGAGCTGGCCACTGCCTTCCTGACTGGCATGTATGATGAGGGGGCATCATCAGCTGGAGCTGGCCACTGCCTTCCTGACTGGCATGTGTTATGAGGGGGCATCATCAGCTGGAGCTGGCTAGTATCTTCCTGACTGGCATGTGTTATGAGGGGGCATCATCAGCTGGAGCTGGCTAGTATCTTCCTGACTGGCATGTGTTATGAGGGGGCATCATCAGCTGGAGCTGGCCAGTATCTTCCAGACTGGCACCTGGCATGTGTGATGAGGGGGCATCATCAGCTGAAGCTGCCCACCTGACTGGCTCTGGTGACTCATGTGAGGAGGGAGTCTCTCCTTATGTGACTGGGCATGTGTGCCAGGAGAAGTCTCTTATATTTGCGGCTGACACGTTTAATAACCATTTTTTACAGTAATGAATGCCACACATGACAACCTCTGACTGTGTGGCAGCCTCCTTTGCACTGGCAGGCATGATGAGCACTTGGCATCTCTGACAGGAGAGCCTCCCCTGCTAATGGCCGGGCATGTGCACTTGTGTCTGGCCGGCAGAATCATTAGTGAGCGAGCATCATGTCTGCGGAGTCGGCACACCGAGCCAGAGGAGCGCGCTTTCTCCACAAAGTTGTGAGTCCGTCCTGTCTGGAAACACAAGACTAATTGCCATGCGCTTCCGGCCGGGAGCTGGCAGCAGACAACATCTTGAGAATGAGTCAGTGCGCGCACAAAGAGACTCTGTGGTTTCCTTCTCCTCAGGTTCATGCATGTGCAGCTGCCTTTGTAGTCTTCACACACGGCTCGGCCATGTAATAAGGCGCCTGGGCCAGGAAGGTAGAGGAGAAGGCTGCACTGTTGTTTTTGGAGGGGAGACTTTCTTTTTTATAAGGTTACAGGACCTGATGCTGCCGGGGAAAAAGTTCCCTTGAATTTTCCACTGCTGCAGGAAGAGAGCGCATTTAGTCATGGCTCAGTAATGTCTGCCTATAGCGACTAATCTCATTAGGTGTTTCCGCTCCCCGCACACTGGAGGGTTTTGTGTGGCTCATAGAGGAGCCCTGCCACCAACATGCACAGCCAGAGGGGGCTAGCCACTGTGCCAGCTGTATACCCTGCCCACAGCACCCCCAGCATTATATAGAATATATACATGCACAGGCAGAGGGGGCTAGCCACTGTGCCAGCTGTATACCCTGCCCACAGCACCCCCAGCATTATATAGAATATATACATGCACAGGCAGAGGGGGCTAGTCACTGTGCCAGCTGTATGCCCTGCCCACAGCACCCCCAGCATTATATAGAATATATACATGCACAGGCAGAGGGGGCTAGCCACTGTGCCAGCTGTATACCCTGCCCACAGCACCCCCAGCATTATATAGCATATATACATGCACAGGCAGAGGGGGCTAGTCACTGTGCCAGCTGTATGCCCTGCCCACAGCACCCCCAGCATTATATAGAATATATACATGCACAGGCAGAGGGGGCTAGCCACTGTGCCAGCTGTATGCCCTGCCCACAGCACCCCCAGCATTATATAGAATATATACATGCACAGGCAGAGGGGGCTAGCCACTGTGCCAGCTGTATACCCTGCCCACAGCACCCCCAGCATTATATAGCATATATACATGCACAGGCAGAGGGGGCTAGTCACTGTGCCAGCTGTATGCCCTGCCCACAGCACCCCCAGCATTATATAGAATATATACATGCACAGCCAGAGGGGGCTAGCCACTGTGCCAGCTGTATACCCTGCCCACAGCACCCCCAGCATTATATAGAATATATACATGCACAGGCAGAGGGGGCTAGCCACTGTGCCAGTTGTATTCCCTGCCCACAGCACCCCCAGCATTATATAGAATATATACATATAACCTGCCACCAACAAGCAGAGGGGGCTAGCCACTGTGCCAGCTGTATACCCTGCCCACAGCACCCCCAGCATTATATAGAATATATACATGCACAGCCAGAGGGGGCTACCCACTGTGCCAGCTGTATGCCCTGCCCACAGCACCCCCAGCATTATATAGAATATATACATGCACAGGCAGAGGGGGCTAGCCACTGTGCCAGCTGTATGCCCTGCCCACAGTACCCCCAGCATTATATAGAATGTATACATGCACAGCCAGAGGGGGCTACCCACTGTGCCAGCTGTATGCCCTGCCCACAGTACCCCCAGCATTATATAGAATATATACATGCACAGCCAGAGGGGGCTAGCCACTGTGCCAGCTGTATACCCTGCCCACAGGACCCCCAGCATTATATAGAATATATACATATAACCTGCCAGCAACAGTCAGAGGGGGATAGCCACTGTGCCAGTTGTATACCCTGCCCACAGCACCCCCAGCATTATATAGAATATACACATATAACCTGCCACCAACAGGCAGAGGGGGCTAGCTACTGTGCCAGCTGTATGCCCTGCCCACAGCACCCCCAGCATTATATAGAATATATACATGCACAGCCAGAGGGGGCTCGCCACTGTGCCAGCTGTATACCCTGCCCACAGCACCCCCAGCATTATATAGAATATATACATGCACAGCCAGAGGGGGCTAGCCACTGTGCCAGCTGTATACCCTGCCCACAGCACCCCAAGCATTATATAGAATATATACATGCACAGCCAGAGGGGGCTAGCCACAGTGCCAGCTGTATGCTCTGCCCGCAGTACCCCAACATTATATAGAATATTTACATGCACAGGCAGAGGGGGCTAATGTACCCACTGTGCCAGCTGTATGCCCTGCCCGCTATATACAGTAGTAACCTGCCACCAGCATGCACAGCCAGAGGGGGCTACCCACTATTTCAGCTGTATGCCCTGCCCACAGCACCCCCAGCATTATATAGAATATATACATGCACAGGCAGAGGGGGCTAATGTAGCCACTGTGCCAGCTGTATGCCCTGCCCGCTATATACATATACAGTAGTAACCTGACACCAACATGCACAGCCAGAGGGGGATACCCACTATGCCAGCTGTATGTCCTGTCCACAGTACCGCTAGCATTATATAGAATATATACATGCAGAGGGGGCTAATGTACCCACTGTGCCAGCTCTATGCCCGGCCCACAGCATTATATAGAATATATACATATAATATCCTGCCACCAAAATGCACAGCCAGATAATGCTAATGTACCCTCTGTGCCAGCTGTATGCTCTACCCGCAGCACTGCCAGCATTATATAGAATATATACATGTAATATCTGCCACCAACATGCACAGCCAGATAATGCTAACATACCCACTGTGCGAGCTGTATGCCATACCCACACCACTGCTAGCATTATATGTAATCTATATATATAATTGCCTTATTCTGTCTGTCTGTCTGTCTGTCTGTCATGCTCCGAAATTGTGTCCTTACGGTGACACAAAGCTGATTGGCCGCTGGGCTCGCCATGGCCCCGCCCCCCCACACGGATTGGCCTCTCGCCCCGGCTCTCTGCAGGCCCCGCCCCCCTCACGCAATGCACGCTCGCTGTGGCCCAACTGACACGGGGCTCCGATTCCCAGGTGAGTACACACACATCACATCAGATCACACTCACTCTCACACACACCTCACACATCACAACATGCTGGGATATCGCTTGCTTCTACACCGGCTCCGTCAGGATCCCGGCAGCGCCAGACATAACCTTGCGATGCTGGGATCTTAACGGAGGCCGTGAAAGCTGGTAACCATTATACACATCGGTAACTAAGGCCCCTTGGTTACCCGATGTGTATCATAGTTACCAGTGTACACCGGCTCACACTCACACACACATCACATCGCATCCACACATCAAGGTCCTGCAGCTGCAGAACATACATAACATAACAGCACACACACACACACACACAAATCAGATCACACTCACTCACATACACACATCACATCGCATCCACATACTCACAACATCCTGGGATATCGCTTGCTTCTCGGCAGCGATACTGTGCTGTTGTGAGCTTCCAGGACCTGCCGGGAGGATCACATGGCCAGAAGCATGTGATATCCCCGGATGTTGTGAGTATCAGCGCGTATGTGCAATATCGTCAGTGTCTGTGTGTGTGAGTGTATGCGATCGGTTGTGTGGGTGAGTGTATGCGATCGGTTGTGTGGGTGAGTGTATGCGATCGGTTGTGTGGGTGAGTGTATGCGATCGGGTGTGTGTGTGAGTGTATGCGATCGGGTGTGTGTGTGAGTGTATGCGATCGGGTGTGTGTGTGAGTGGATGCGATCGGTTGTGTGTGTGAGTGGATGCGATCGGTTGTGTGTGTGAGTGGATGCGATCGGTTGTGTGGGTGAGTGGATGCGATCGGTTGTGTGGGTGAGTGGATGCGATCGGGTGTGGGTGAGTGTCGGCAGAGGAGCACGGCGTGCTGGAGGAGGCTGGGAGCAGAGAGGCTGATCTTGGGGAAGGCTGGGAGGGGGGGGGCTGATGCTCAGGGAGGCTGGAAGGAGAGAGGCTGAGCAAACGTGCTCCATCCGCCATACTGCGCACTCCCCATCGTGCTGCATCCCCCATGCTGCGCACTCCCAAACGTGGTCCATCCGCCATGCTGCGCACTCCCAAACGTGGTCCATCCGCCATGCTGCGCACTCCCAAACGTGGTCCATCCGCCATGCTGCGCACTCCCAAACGTGGTCCATCCGCCATGCTGCGCACTCCCAAACGTGCTCCATCCGCCATGCTGCGCACTCCCAAACGTGCTCCATCCGCCATACTGCGCACTCCCCATCGTGCACCATCCGGCATGCTGCGCACTCCTAAGCGGATGGAGCATGATGGGGGGTGCGCAGCATGGCGGATGGAGCACGTTTGGGAGTGCGCAGCATGGCGGATGGAGCACGTTTGGGAGTGCGCAGCATGGCGGATGGAGCACGTTTGGGAGTGCGCAGCATGACGGATGGAGCACGTTTGGGAGTGCGCAGCATGACGGATGGAGCATGTTTGGGAGTGCGCAGCATGCCGGATGGTGCACGATGGGGAGTGCGCAGTATGGCGGATGGAGCACGTTTGGGAGTGCGCAGTATGGCGGATGGAGCACGTTTGGGAGTGCGCAGCATGGCGGATGGAGCACGTTTGGGAGTGCGCAGCATGGCGGATGGACCACGTTTGGGAGCGCGCAGCATGGCGGATGGAGCACGTTTGGGAGTGCGCAGCATGGCGGATGGAGCACGTTTGGGAGTGCGCAGCATGGCGGATGGAGCACGTTTGGGAATGCGCAGCATGCCGGATGGTGCACGATAGGGAGTGCGCAGTATGGCGGATGGAGCACGTTTGGGAGTGCGCAGCATGGCGGATGGAGCACGTTTGGGAGTGCGCAGCATGGCGGATGGACCACGTTTGGGAGTGCGCAGCATGGCGGATGGAGCACGTTTGGGAGTGCGCAGCATGGCGGATGGAGCACGTTTGGGAGTGCGCAGCATGGCGGGTGGAGCACGTTTGGGAGTGCGCAGCATGGCGGATGGAGCATGATAGGGGGTGCGCAGCATGGCGGATGGAGCACGTTTGGGAGTGCGCAGCATGGCGGATGGAGCACGTTTGGGAGTGTGCAGCATGGCGGATAGAGCACGATGGGGAGTGCGCAGCATGGCGGATGGAGCACGTTTGGGAGTGCGCAGCATGGGGGATGCAGCACGATGGGGAGTGCGCAGTATGGCGGATGGAGCACGTTTGGGAGTGCGCAGCATGGCGGATGGAGCACGTTTGGGAGTGCGCAGCATGGCGGATGGAGCACGTTTGGGCGTGCGCAGCATGGCGGATGGAGCACGTTTGGGAGTGCGCAGCATGCCGGATGGTGCACGATGGGGAGTGCGCAGTATGGCGGATGGAGCACGTTTGGGAGTGCGCAGCATGGCGGATGGAGCACGTTTGGGAGTGCGCAGCATGGCGGATGGAGCACGTTTGGGAGTGCGCAGCATGGCGGATGGAGCACGTTTGGGAGTGCGCAGCATGGCGGGTGGAGCACGTTTGGGAGTGCGCAGCATGGCGGATGGAGCATGATAGGGGGTGCGCAGCATGGCGGATGGAGCACGTTTGGGAGTGCGCAGCATGGCGGATGGAGCACGTTTGGGAGTGTGCAGCATGGCGGATAGAGCACGATGGGGAGTGCGCAGCATGGCGGATGGAGCACGTTTGGGAGTGCGCAGCATGGGGGATGCAGCACGATGGGGAGTGCGCAGTATGGCGGATGGAGCACGTTTGGGAGTGCGCAGCATGGCGGATGGACCACGTTTGGGAGTGCGCAGCATGGCGGATGGAGCACGTTTGGGAGTGCGCAGCATGGGGGATGCAGCACGATGGGGGGTGCGCAGCATGGGGGATGGAGCACGATGGGAGGTGCACACCTCCCCCCAACACACACACACACGCGCACTGCACAACACACACACACTAGGAATCACAAACAACGCCCTACACAGACACCCACACACACAGACAACGCTGCACACACAAATATACGCACATACTGCACAACACACACATTGCTCAAAACATACCTCCCCCCAAAACACACCACACCCACACAAACCGCACAACACACACACACACACAACGCTACAGACACACAGCGCTCCACAAACAACGCAACACACGCAACACACATACAACACCGCTCTCACCCCCCGCGACACTCAGAACATGTACAGCGCCCTACACAAACACTTGGTAACTACACACAACAACATCTATATATATATATATATATATATAACAAAAATCATACATGAACTACACAATACGTAAATTCTAGAATACCCGATGCGTAGAATCGGGCCACCTTCTAGTATATAATAATAACCTGACGCCAACATGCTACATGCTGCAGTCCCCACCCGTGTGCTTTTCTTAGCTGTGTATCAAAATAAGAGGGACCACATGCGGCCTTTCTTGTAATTATTTAAAAAAATGTTGTGAAGTCCCCCTCAAATTTAAGACCCAGCCATGATAAAGCCGACCGCTGGGGGCTGATATTCTCAGGCCCCCCCAGCCTAAAAGTAGCCTGCAGCCACCCAGAATTATCGCATCCACTAGATGCGACAATCCCAGAACTCTATCCGGCTCATCCAGATTGCACTGGTGCGGTGGCAATCTGAGTAATACGGGGTTAATGAGAGCTCACAGCTGTCATCAAGCCGTACATTAGTAATGGGGGGGGGGGGGGTCTCATAGACGCCTAATCTGTAAATGAAAAGAAATAAAACACAAAATACAGATAAATCTTTTATTTGCAATAAAAATACAAAAGGAAAATCTTTCACCCCTTTATTAACCCTCAAAACACCCAGATCCGACATAATACACACATGGTCCGACCACGATTCCAGCTCTGCTACATACTGAAGACACAGCGCGTGGCCACAGAACATGTTTGCATGTTGTGGGCTTCAGACAGAAAATGACTGAGCCGCAATGATGAGTGGTGATGTCATTCAGTTTATTTGCGGTCACAGCTGTAGGTTCCCCCGGTCCTCCAACTGTGACTTCAGGTAACTTGACCTCATTAAACTCAGTGACCTCAACTTAGTGACTTCACTTGAGGTAACAGACCTGCATCTCAAAGTAATTACTTTACCTCCCCCCCTCTCCTCCTTTCTTTTTTCCTATACCTATTCCCCCCCCAGATAAAGTTTTATCCATTCAATAGACCCCCACATGTTTTCTAATAGTATGCTACGCATAATAATATCTTGATTGTGTGGATCTGATATGTTATTTTGTTAACCTTATTTTAATAAAAATATATGAAGACAGACCTGCATCTCCTGGCAGAAAACGGAGTTTTTATTGTCAAGAGATGCAGAAATTTATACACCATATTCCTGCACCAAATCTCCATCTTCTGTGGCAAAAAATCGCATCAAAACACCATGTAGTTTTAATGCATTAGTGATACTTTTTTTGCAAGGAGATGTAGATTTGGTGCATATGAATATGGTGT
This sequence comes from Anomaloglossus baeobatrachus, assembly GCF_048569485.1. Taxonomy (NCBI): domain Eukaryota; kingdom Metazoa; phylum Chordata; class Amphibia; order Anura; family Aromobatidae; genus Anomaloglossus; species Anomaloglossus baeobatrachus. The sequence continues at coordinate 232,889,567 of NC_134356.1, forward strand.
AAACATTTCAGCACCAGATCTGCATCTCTTGGCCAAAAAATGCACAAAAACAATTTGGGCGGCATTTCAGTGCGTTTTTTTTGCCAGGAGGTGTAAATTTGGTGCCGAAATTTATACACCATATACCTTCACCAAATCTGCATCCTGGCAAAAAAAGGTATCAAAACCGCATACTGCATGCGGTTTTAATGGGACTTTTTGCCAGGACATGCAAATTAGATGCAGGAATATGGTGTATAATTTTCAGCACCAAATTCGGATCTCTTGGGGAAAAAAAAAAGAGCAGGTTTTCTGCCAGGAGATGCAGGTCTGTGAACTCAGTGATCTCATCTTAAGTAAGGTCACTGAGTTTAATGAGGTCACCTGAAGTCAAAGGCGGAGGACTGCAGGAACCTCCAGCTGTACCGCAAATAAACTTAGTGATATCAATGCTCATCGCTGCAGCTCAGTCATTCTCTGCCTGAAGCCACGGACATCGGAATTGGTTCTTTTGGGGGTAAATAAAGGAGTGAAAGACGGTGTTTTTAATATTTTTATTTCAAATTAAGGATTTTTTCTGTGTTTTATTCTTTTTCACTTACAGATTAGTAATAAGGGGGTCTCATAGATCATAGTCTCATAGATGTCTCCCATTACTAATCTAGGGCTTAGTCGCAACTGTGAGCTGTCATAGCCTCTTATTACCCACATTGCCACCGCACCTGGACAATCAAGATGAGCTGGGTAATAATGGCTGGATATCAAAATTTGGGGGGACTGCACAAAGTTTTTTTTTTTAAACAACAACGTCAACATAGCACTGCGCACACGCTGACCATAGGGATGATGTCAGCGGCTGCGGGGTGAAATTTAAAGAGGAAAGCAGCCAGGTGAGGAATAGATAGATAATGAAGAACCCACCCACAAAATCCCACCCCGATGCTAAATGATCGTCACCTGGGCGTAGAATGGGTTTAATAGCTAGTAGTATACTAGAACTTGTTTTATCGTGGAAAAACAGACATCTGAGTGAGGTTATACTTACAGTGCCTGTATACCATTTGTATACTTTGCCTGCAGCACTGCCATTATTATATATAACATATAATTTTCTGTCACCAACATTTAAATTGCCAAATCTAGTAGGAAAAGTCATAGAATTATGAAAATCACAAGATCAATAGACATGTTAAAGGAAATCTGTCAGGTAAAAAATGAGCACATATGGGCTTAAGACCTAAGCCACACGGCATGAAAATCGGTGCAAGTGGAGTGCGATAAAAATCGCATTCCACTCGGACCAATGTTAGCCTGTGTGTCAGCACACATGAGCGATTATTTTCTCAGCCCTAATTGGACCGAGAAAACAATCACAGCATGTTGCGATTGTAATGCGATCATTGTTTCTCTCGCACCCATTCAAGTGTATGGAGCGAGAGAAAAATCGCACTGTACTCGCGGTACACCGGTGTACCGCGAGTGCAGTGCGAGAATGGCTATAGCCAGCTACGGAGGAGAGAGGGAGAGAAATCCCTCCCTCCCCTCCACAGCGCCGGCCCGCTCCTCCTCAGTGCTGGCCCGCCCCCCGCATGATCGGACCTCAGTCGCAGGGACACTCGGCTCTGTTGTACTGCCAGCGTGAGCCAAGTGTCATGCGAGGGAATCGCAGTAACACCCGCGTAGCCCCAGCCTAATAGTATTATGAAGCTGCCCAGTGGCCAGCAGTCCACCAGCCTTAGGCTTTCCATCACAAGGGTGGCCCAGGTGTTGGTTGAGAGCTGGCTGTTAGTCACTGCCGGGAACACCTACAGCTAGATCTTTGACTTAGCCCAATTCTATCTAAATTCCTTCTGATGGTCTCTATAGACACTGTGTGAAGCCTTAGGCTTAGTATGTTGCATCCAATTTCACTTACAGTGCAGAATAGATCAATCTTGGAACCAGTGGTACACTCATTTCTCCAAGATGTCCCAGGAACCATATTTTAACTTGACAATTCCAAGTGGTGTGTTGCTGGTGTTACTGTGAGCAGCCACTACAACCGTAGGACAACCCCTTCTGATTCCACATGTTTCCTCCAGGTAAAATACTAAAGGCTATACTCCTCTCCTGTACCAGCACCCTTCCACCAGTGTCCAGGATTGCAGTGCTGGGACTTACATGGGCTTCTGATGTCACATGAGCTTCGCCTCTAATCAGCACCAGATTCTTTCTCCCCGCCTTTGGATCAAACAAGTTAATCAGGAAATTACCACAACTACAGCGCTGACTTCCTGTTGATTTTTCATTTGGTCCGGAGGCGGGGAGAAGGAAGCCAGCGCTGATTAGACGTGGGGCTCACATGACGTCGCAACCCGACGTTATCTCCGGCACTGTGATCCCAGACACCGCTGGAATGGCGCTGGAACGGGAGGTGAATATAGTCTGTGTTTTACCTGGGGGAAACATGTGGAATCAAAAGGGGTTGTCCTAGAAGTGGACAACCCCTTTAATGTAAAAGCATGGCCTGCAGCATCTCCGGACTTGTCTTCCATAAAGCACATCTGCGACATAATTGGTCGTCAACTACAAACGTTGCTGCCACCAGCAGATCTCCATTTGCATGCAGCGTAGCAGAACAATACTCAGACAAACATTAATACTGACTAAGGGGTACTTTGCATGCTGCGACATCGCAAGCCGATGCTGCGATGTCGAGCGCGATAGTCCCCGTCGCAGCAGCGATTTCTTGTGATAGCTGCCGTAGCGAACATTATCGCTACGGCAGCTTCACATGCACTCACCTGCCCTGTGACATCGGTGTGGCCAGCGAACCGCCTCCTTCCTAAGGGGGCGGGTCGTGCGGCGTCACAGCGACGTCACACGGCAGGAGGGGCGGAGATGAGCAGGATGTAAACATCCCGCCCACCTCCTTCCTTCCTCATTGCAGCCGGGACGCAGGTAAGGAGATGTTCCTCGCTCCTGCGGCTTCATACACAGCGATGTGTGCTGCCGCAGGAACGAGAAACAACATCGTACCTGTCGCTGCACCGGCATTATGGAAATGTCGGACCCTACAGCGATGATACGATAACGACGCTTTTGTGCTCGTTAATCGTATCAAAAAGGATTTGCACACTACGATATCGACTGCGACGCCGGAAGTGCGTCACTTTCGATTTGACGCCACCGACATCGCACCTGCGATGTCGTCATGTGCAAAGCCCCCCCTAAATCGAGAGGTTTGAATGTTTTCCCAACTTTTTTTCATTATCATTTGCATATCAATAACTTTTCTGTCAATCATATGATTTCCATAACTACACAATTTTTTCTTCTTCATGTTGCAATTTTCATGTTGAAGAGTGGCATGCAGCAATATTGGAGTAGGTGATACAAGACAAAATGATAGCCACGTTTTCCGGTGTCAGAAAAGTACATTCTTCAAAACTGTGCTTTTCCTACTCTCCCAGGATTCAGCACTAAAAGTCTCTGCCTCTAGTCCTAGTATTATTTATTTATTTTTTTGGTGCTTTCTTGGCGATTGCGCGAGTTCAGGCGCTGTACACCCGCGATCTCCACCAGATCTCTGGCTTATGTTACAGCCCGTTCCGCTCCTGGAAGTTAACACCCTGAATGCTGCGATCAGTGCGATTGCAGCATTCAAAAGGCAGGGGGAGGAATTACTTACCTCTCTCTGGTATTCGGGTCCCTGTAATGCGACCATAGGGATCAAATTGCTGCCATAGTAACCCTGGGTCATCTCCATGACGACCCTGGGTTACTGGGCTATGGAGAGCCTCACAGACGATGCTATATGGATGGTGTGTGAGACGAAGTGCTATAATCCACTGTAGCGATAAAGCATTGCAGAGGACTATAGAAATTGCAGGAAAAATAACGCAGAAACAAATGACATGCTGCTTCTTTTTCAGCAATGAAATCTGCAAGAAAAAAAAGAAGCAGCATGTGCACAGCAAGTTAGGGTTCTCATAGACTTTGCTGGGATGCTTTTTCCTTGCGTTTTTCCTTGCTTTTTTTAATCGATAAAAGCATGAAAAAAGCCCAAAAAAACCCCACCATGTGTGCGCATAGCCTAAAGGACTCAGCACTGCA